>NC_029791.2:1476671-1483088 GCF_000816755.2 Arachis ipaensis | reverse complement strand
AACATAATAAATTATTGAGTAAAGTATTAAATTGGTCTTCTATATTTGGGTGTAATTCTGTTTTGGTACTTAAGGTTTAAAGTATTCTATTTGAATTCAAAAAAGTTTCATTTAACATCAATTTAGTCCCACAGTGAGGTCAAAGTTAAATAATTAATGGAATGTCCTACATAACAACAATACAAGAACAAAATCAATAATCTCGAGAACAAGTACAAGCTCCAGAGGCACAAAATCAACCATTGATGCATCAATACACTTATTTATCATTCTCTTTAGTTCTATAAAAAATATTTTATTTATATTATAAGAAAAATAATAAATAAATGTATTGATGCATTTACGGTTGATTTTGTACCTCTGGAGCTTGTACTTGTTCTTCAGATTATCATTTTGTTATTGTATTGTTGTTATGTAGGACATTCTATTAATTATTTAATTTTGACCTTACTGTGGGACTAAATTGATACTAAATAAAACTTTTTTAGATTCAGATAGAACACTTTAAACTTTAAGAACCAAAATAGAATTACGCCCAAATATAAAGACCAATTTAATATTTTATCCTAAATTCTAAATTCTAATTTGTTATTCCCTTTTATTCGGACATTTTCGCTTATTAGCAATCCAATTTGGAATCATAATATAGTTTTAAGTTGTCGAAAAGGTTTTTAAAATACTAAAAGTGTAATCTTAATAAATTGATAGTGTAATAAAATAATACAATTATTGACTATTCATGTCATACAGATAATAGTTTTCGTGGAGACTTACAAAAACGACTAAAACGTTTTTAAATAAAGACGTTTAATTTTGAACATTAAATATATTATCATATATTAGATTTTTAACACGTAGTATAAATTAAAAATGTTGTTATTATTAAAAAGTGTTATCATATTTTTAAGATTGTTACTTTAGTTTGGATACTGTAGGAAACTACAAAAAAAAAAACTTGAATACCAATTTTTTAATTTATTTAATATTTAAATTTTTAACAAAAAATTTATTAGAGGATTGTAGCGGCATATTTTTTATATATATAGATAATAGTTATACACAATAGTTAGAGAAACTATCATTTTTTCCTCTTATATATGCATGCATGTACTAGAGTCATAAATATGATGATGATGATTAGGTCCCAAACCCTAACTAACAGCTAATAAAAGGATAAAATAAAATATATGAAAATTTGCGTGTAATTATCTTCATGTAAAATTGTTAGTTGATGATTGTTAAATAATTTAATATGTTTGACTGAATTGTTATCTAACAATTCTCAACTAATAATTTTAGGTTAAAATAACGGCATATAAGTTTTCATCTATAAAATATAAAAATATGAAGAAGAAAAAAGATGTATACATACAAAAATAATAGCTTTGACGTTGTCCATTGTTAAGGGATACTCAAAGGCTTCATGATCTTCAACAAGATTTAGGAGAATAGAGAGAAGATTCTCTTCATTATTAGATTTATCACTTCCATTTCTCCTTTTTACTTTTTCTCCAATGATGTTTTCCACAATCATATCAAATTCTTTATGCAATTTTTCTGCTTCATACTGAACTCTACTTATGAGATGAAGCCACGTGTAAGATGGAAAAAGAGTAAACACAACAAATAAACGTTCGGCAATTTTTCCAAGATTCTTCAACAGTAAAACGAACTCTTCTTCATCCTTGCACTTTCCTCCAAAAATTGCTCTAGCAGTGATTGCACACGTCAAGGACACAACTTTCTTACTAAGATTAACACAAGATCCAGTGTTAGCAGAAACCCATGTTATCAAATTCGTTACCTCTTCTTCCCTTATTGATTTGAATGAACGAACACGCTTAGGACCAAGAAGTTCCACCGAAGATATTCTTCTTAATTGCTTCCAATACCCGCCATATCTTGCCATGGCTATGTCCGTGGAACCATAGAACAAAATATCTGCACCAATTAATTGTTTAGGCCTTTCAGCGAAAATGGTGTCGTAGGTTTTAAACACTTCTTCGGCAACTTCTGGAGAAGAAACCACCATGATTGATGCTTCGCCGAGCTTAAGGTGCATGAGAGGACCATGTTTTCGTGCTAAGTCTCTTAATCGATGATGGGATAATGATCTTCCAACGAAGTGGTGTATGCTACCGATTAAAGGTAGTGTCCATGGCCCCGGGGGAAGGTTGTTATTCCGTGTCGTTTTCTTGCTTGTGGCTTTGGATTTCTTAGCTAACAATTTGAGGAGTTGTGATATGAAAAGGATGATGCTTATTAATGAAAACAAAAAGGGTAAGGAAGAGATTAGTAATGAGGAGAAGTGATGATGTTCCATGAGGAAATTAAATGTTTAGAGAAAGAGATATATACTCATGTGATTATAATATGAAGTTCCAATTGATTAGTGCTTCTATATTTATAGGGTATGAAACGGATGATCCATGGATAAATATGATTTAATTTGTAAAATATATATATATATATATATTTTTTTTTTGAAAACTCTAAATCCTAACCCTATAACGACAGAGAAGAAAAGGGTTAGAATTTAAGATTCCCAAAATTAATATATATAACAAGAGTACTTTAGTCATTTTTTATAATAGGAATATTTTAGTCATTTTTTATAAAAATAATATTAATTTAGACCGATTCAAAATTTGATTCACCATTTTTCGATCAAATTAATTTGTCTGCCTTAATTTGGACAAAAATAACAAGATTTAATTGATTATATGCGTTAAATTTTAATTATTAAAAAACATCTTTAAAAAAAGATATTTTAGACGTCTTTTTCAGAGTGACTCCCTAAATATAAATATTAGAAAACTAACACTATAATAGTCAATTTCAACAATATTATAACAAATTATTAAATAAATTCATAATGAAATCCATTAAAAATAATTTTTTGTCGAATTTAAATTTTAAATGTAGGGGTGGCAACGGGGCGGGTAGGGGCGATTTTTGCTCTACCCGATTCCATCCCGCCGTACAACAATCCACATAGAACCCGTCCCACTTCTACCCACAGGTAGTAAAACATTGAACCCTAACCCGCCCCTGCAGGTACCCGTCCCGCCCCTACCGTCTCTATAATTATTAAAATCTAATAAATAAAATTAAATTTCAAAATTTATATAACTATCATCACATACATAACATAAATTAAAGTAAAAATTTAAATATGATACAATATTATTAATCATTTACTAATTATTTTATATATATTATACATATTATATATTAAAATCCTATTTATTATATATATAGCGGGGCAGGTATTACCTAAACCCGATTCCGTCCCGCCCCTCTCAAAAACTCACTCCGCTAAAAATTCGCCCCGATGCGGGACGAGTAATTACCCGCCCCAAGCGGATAGGGGCGGAATGGATACCCACAGATTCGAGTGGCATTTCCATCCCTATTTAAATGTTTCTTTGTTGAAAATGTTTTATGCCTTCTATTAAATGTTAGTCATAATATTGACGTAAAGTTGACTCCAAAGTTTTTTATCAGTTAAAGGTTAATTTATAGAAAAATTTATACGCACAAGTGTTTTGTAGACTCTATTAATTTGAATACTCTCACTCCAACTCTTTTTCTCCTTTGACTCATTCAAAGACTAAAATGAAATCATTTTCTAACCCATCCATAACGCTATATATTTTCATATGTAGTTTCCATTCATTGCATGCATGGATCTCTTTTGTCTTGGACATCTTTTATATATTTCCTATGCCCATTAATTTCCACATATAACATTTTTGTATTATATATTGACTTAGGTTTCAGCTTGTATTACAATAATATTCCCGTCTTATATAATTTGTTCCTTAGTCCTTGGAAGAGACACAAGAAACAAACATATAACTATTAACGTGAATTCATAGACAAAACGCTCGTTCAGTCAACCAAATTAGGATAGCCACAAAATGTCTTCGTGTTGAGTTTGAAAAAGAATAAGTAAATGTCATAAGAAAAGTCACAAAAATACAAAGAATAAAATTGATATTTAAAAAATAAAAAATAAATATACAATTCATTTTTAATTTATATATAGTAATACAAATATCGTATGCTAATGATAATAAAAAATAAAAAATAAAAAATTTAATGGATGAAAGTATGTAGTCAATAATTAAAGGCAAAAATTAACAACACAGCTAAAGAAAGATTTGAGACAAACAATGCATGCAAGAGAATGGAGAAAATCTGATGAGATGGGTTAAGTGAAATTCCTTAATTAACTAATTGATCACATTATATTCCTTCCAAACTTTTTTTTTGTAATGTTAGTTTTTAAATCATTAATAAGAACGAACAAAGCATTTAATTTTAAATTGTTCTCCTAAAATTTCATCATAATTGATAATAATGTATCAAGCTAAGTTCATTTTCATGATTAAAGTATAACGGAAATGCTTAATTATCATCCAAGTTTATGAAAAGAACTTGCATTATTATAATGTTAACAACAAATCTTACATCATCGATTGCTTGGGGAATGGGAAGACTTGGGATTGCGTTGTTGAAGGGCTGGGAAAAAATTGTTCATTTTGAAATAGTCTTTGACATATATTATTGATCACGACGAAGCGATGAAGTATATATATAAAGCAATGTTTGTCTATTATATTGTGTTAATATAATGACCGAAAAGAGGAAGAAATAGTCATAACTCATATGTATAACCGGGTCAAAAATCTGACAATATGAAGTAAAATAGTTAAAAATGTAAAGTGATAATTAAGTCCTGACAATATGAACAAATTTGATCTTTTAGATCTTTACTATAGTAAATGGTGGGTATAAGATGTTTTTCTATCAATTTATCACATAAAATTTAATGGTGATGCTTATATTTATAATTTATCGTTATCTATTATGATGTATTTATCTATAAAAGATCATTATGTAGATAATAACTTTTGAAGTGAAATTTCGTCTATTTTGATAGGATTTATGATAAAGATTATATGAAAATTCAAAAAATAATAAATGTTTTACTATCCAAAATTATATTGTTTTTATACTCATGTGGTAACAACGGCGCACTATTATAGATAATAAAATATATAGATAATTCTATTTCGTTTCACAATATTTATTGGCAAAAGAACATATATATTCAGTATTTCACACTATTATGTGTGAGTTTCTTGGTCCAAAACTTCTTCACTTGCACCTTCCAAGTATGTAGAAGACTAGAACAACTATCATTATTATGCATGGGTATTATATGAGCACGCATCTGAGTTTTTGTTTAGCGGTTAGGAGGTAAGGTGCTTTGAATGTTCATTCTTTTGGTAATTATGTTAGAACAATTGCCAAACTATTAGGAATATCTCCAATACAATCTGATTGTTTTCTTCTTCTTTTTTTTAACTAATGTCAATCTAAAATAGTTTGATAAAAAAAATACTAAATTTCTAGTATCCATCATCAAGTAATAGCTGGTCCCAATTCTCAATGCTAAGTTGAAAATATTTCTATATTTAAAACGAAAATTAAACTATCTATACTTAGTTAGAAATAAGAGGATAAAATTCTGGTGAAGATGGAAAGTACTTTACATACTTTGATTCTTAATCAATTATTTGATTAGTCGGATTAGGTTGTTCACTAGAATTAAAATGTTGTGTCCTTTATAATAAAACTTGGAAATGGATGCTTGGTTGTGAAGTTATTACCAACAGGACCATAAAACTTATTGCCTCTTAAGATCAACACTTTCAAAGATGTCAAATTCTGAAGCCAGTAGAGAAAGGTATCCTCTATTCGATTGTTGCCAAGAATTAAAACCACCAGCTCTGTGCAGTTGGACAAAGATTTAGGCAATTGGCCTTCTACTTGATTTTCATACAGATTCAAATAAGTTACTCTTCATATGTACAATTACTTCCATCAAGAATAAGAAAAAGAAGAAGAATAACAATAATAATTTTTTTAATCCAAAGGTTATACATTTCCAATTTAATTTTCTTATTAACTTAATTAAATATATTAGTAGATGATAATTTGCATTAAAAGCACATAATTTTTTTATTTTCACCTTAATTTCATTTCCATCTCTATAACAAATCCTATGTTACTTTTTCAAAACAAATTGTAATTGAATTATATACTATATTACTATCAATGAATATTTTAAAAACCTCTACTATAAATAATACTCAATTAGTAATTTCCATGAAAGACTGACAGTTCCTAACAAAAAATAATTGATAAAGCGGTTTTAACTATTTACTTTCTTTTTACGCATATTGATTCTTTTTCACAACTAAAATGATATCGTTTTGAGAAAATTGATATTTACTCTAATAAATCAATGCCTTAAAAAAATAAATTTAAAGAAAAAAAAATCTAATTATTCGTTTTTATTTTAGTGACTGAATATTTGTTTATTCTAGTTTTTTATGTACAGTA
>NC_029791.2:1470438-1476646 GCF_000816755.2 Arachis ipaensis | reverse complement strand
AGAAATCAAAAAAAAAAAAAGGAGTCAGGTTTCTTACTCCAAGACCCACGTACCACAGCTATCATAATTCATACCCATAAACAAATATAAACAACAAAACCAAGATTCAAAGAAACGATACCAGCCTCTCACTCCAACTATTTTCTCATTTGACTCACTCAAAGGCTAAGCAATATTCTAGCCCAAACAAAAAAGGCCAATAAAAATTGTCGAAAAAGAAAAAAGACTAATCAAATGGAATTATTTCTTAACATGGACCTGGATTGTGCCACTTTTGTCATGGACTTCTTTTTCTTCCCATGCCCATTGATTTCCATATATAATACCAATATTGACCTTAGTTTTAGCTTCTACTATCCATTTTAATTTGGACAAATTGAATGCTTGATGAGTCAAGCTAAGTTCATCCACAAATGCCTTCTATCATGGAAATAAAATTATCTGGGTCTCGGGTTAGAAGAAAACTAAACTTAAATTATGAATTAGTCTTGGACATTGATAGATTGGAATAGTATGAATATTAATCTACAAATCATGCATTGGCTGGGTATAGGTGCTTGTAATTCCAGCTAGAAAAAATATCTATAAATAGATGGATCCTAATTGATGAGTGACATACCAATCCCATTTTCAAGTAAGCCATATATACATACAATAAGCAATAATCAATGGGGTATTTGATGTTGTTGGTTGTTAGAGTGGTGTTATGTGTGTATATGTTTATGATGTTCCATTTTGCATGTTTGTCTTCTTCGCATCTATGCCATTCCCAAGACAGCTCTGCCTTGCTTCACTTTAAGACCCAATTCATTTTTAACCCTTCCTTTTTTGAATATAAATATTATTATGAGTATGAGTATGAGTCTGAGTATGAGTATGAGTGCCCCCATGTTTATCCAAAGATGAGTACGTGGGAGAATGGAACAGATTGCTGCTCATGGATGGGTGTCACGTGCCACTCTGTGTCTGGTCACGTGATTGGCCTCGATCTCAGTTGTGGTGCACTTGTAGGTAATATTCATCCCAATAGCACTCTTTTTCATCTTACTCATCTCCAAACACTCAATCTTGCTTTCAATTTTTTCAATTATTCTCCATTATCATCTCAGTTTGGTAGGTTTGTGAGTCTCACACACTTGAATTTATCTCATTGTCAATTCAATGGTGAAATTCCACCCCAAATCTCACACCTTTCCAAATTACAATCACTTGATCTCTCTCGGAATTATGATTTGATGTGGAAAGAAACAAGTTGGAAAAGAATGTTGCAAAATGCAACAGCTTTGCGTGAGATTGTATTGGATGAAACAGACATGTCTTCCATTAGCTTAACACCAAACCCTTTGTCCAATTGGTCTTTCTCTTTCTCTTTGGTTACTCTTAGTCTTGGTTATACTGAAATAAGGGGATACTTGACAAGTCACATTCTCTGTTTACCCAATCTTTATGAGCTCAAGTTAGATGGAAATGAAGACATTCAAGTCCATGTTCCAAAGTTGAATTGCAGTACTTCTCTTAGTTTTTTGGATCTTTCATCGTGTCAATCCCTAGGATCACAAATTCCTGATTCTTTTTCTAACCTCACACAGCTAACTTTTTTGGACTTGTCTGACAATGGATTCAATGGTTCAATCCCATCATTGCTCTCAAACCTTCAGCATCTCACTTACTTGGACCTTTCATTCAATGCATTCACTGGTTCGTTCCCATCATTTCTTTCAAACCTTCATCATCTTGTTTACTTGGATCTTTCACTGAATACACTTAGTGGTCAAATTCCAAATGTGTTTGATAGGCTAACCAATTTGCAATCCCTTGGCCTTTCGAATAATAATTTCCAAAGGAAGTTGCCATCCTCATTATTTGCCTTAACTCAACTCTCTTCCTTGGATTGTTCTAATAATGAAATTGAGGGACCACTACCTGACAAAGTAGCCTTTTTAAATCTCACTCAATTATACTTAAATGGCAACTTATTAAATGGGACAATTCCGCAGTGGGCCTTATCCCTCAAGTCTTTGAGATCTTTGGATCTATCAAACAATCGATTCACAGGCCACATAAATGAAATCACATCATATTCCTTGGAATATCTAGACTTGTGCAACAATAAGCTCCAAGGAAACGTTCCGGAATCGATTTTTGATCTTGTAAACCTTTCAAATTTGTGCTTATCACCACACAACTGGAGTGATACTGTCCACTTTTCACTCTTCTCTAGACTCCAAAAGTTGAGCCATCTTTCCCTTTCTGGCTGCAATTCATTAGTGCTAGGTTCTGAAACAAGTGTTAATTACACTTTCTCCAATTTGCAGGCACTACAGTTGCGTTCAAACAATATTATTGGTTATTCAACATTCTCTGGAAACTTTTCAGAGTTAGAGTTTCTTGAATTATCCAATAGTAAACTTGAAGGAAAAGTTCCCCAATGGATACATGGTATAGATTCATTACATCATTTGATTCTCTCAAATAACTCGTTGACATCAATGGGTCAATTCTCATGGTATCAACTTGAAGACCTTGATCTTAGTTTCAACTTGATGGATGATGACATTTCTTCCTTCTTTTGTAATGCAACAAGTCTGAGGGATATCAACTTGTCCCACAACAGATTCACAGGAACATTTCCACAGTGCCTTGCCAATAGCTCATCAACCCTTGAGCATTTGGATCTACAAATGAACAAACTTCATGGCAATTTTCCAGATACTTTAAATGGTCTTCAACTGGGGACACTGATTCTCAATGACAACCAGTTCGAAGGTTTATTGCCAAAATCTTTGTCCAATTCCTTGTCTCTTCAGGAATTAAATCTCGGTAATAATCAATTTGAAGATACATTTCCCTATTGGCTTCAGAATATATCACTTTTGGAAATACTAGTCTTGCGAAGCAATAAGTTGTACGGTCCCATTGCAAATTTGAAGTCCAAAATTATATTTCCAAGTTTGAAGATTTTTGACATATCATGTAATAACTTTAGCGGCTCATTTCCAAAAGCATACATACAAAATTTTCAAGCCATGAAGATTGTGGATGATGAAGTGCTTAGTTCGGATTATTACTTTGAGACCCCTGGCCCCTTTGGAGGAGAGGGAATTATTGAAGAAGACACAGATCATTCTATGACTTCAATAATTAAAGGAGTTAGTACCACTTTTACGAAAATTCCCAGAGTCTTTGTAAATATAGATTTGTCAATAAACAAATTTGAAGGAGAGATTCCAAGTATTATTGGAGAGCTTCAAGCACTCAAAGGCCTCAACCTTTCACATAACAAGCTTGTTGGTCATATCCCCTACTCTTTGGGAAATTTGACAAATCTGGAATCCTTGGATCTCTCCTCAAATATGCTTACTGGGAATATTCCTACTGAATTGACAAATCTCAACTTTCTTGAAGTCTTGAATCTTTCCCAAAACCAGTTGGTGGGACCAATACCCAAAGGAAAACAGTTTGATACATTTTCAAATGATTCCTATGAGGGAAACATGGGGTTATGTGGATTGCCATTGTCAATTCAATGCAACAACAATGTCCCTTTGCAACAATATCCACCTTCTTCTGAGGCTGAAGACAAATTTGGGTTTGGTTGGAAACCAGTGGCAATAGGATATGCATGTGGAATGGTGCTTGGAATTGGCTTGGGATGCTGTGTTTTCTCAATTGGAAAGCCTCAATGGCTTGTGATCATCTTTGGAGGCAAAAGAATCAAAAGAAGGAGGCGTGGAAATCGGCATGCAAGAACAACTTAATGGCCACAACTTCTTCTTCTTCTTGGGACCACTCTCAAGTTCATTGTTGCATGGGGAATTTGTTTCAGATGTTGGTTATTGCTGTTGTGTCTTTTTATATTTTATTTGTTTTGAGATTGTATTTTTTTTTTTCTTTAAATGTCTGCAAGTCTTGTTTTATAATTTGTAAGTGTGTTGCTACATATATATGATGATGTTGCAAGTAAATTATGTTTTATGGTAGTATTATAATTGTTTCCCCTATCTCTTTCACTTCATTCCACTGTTTCCTAACCAAGCACACACTTGTCAATATCTTTACTAATCTCTTTATTTAATATAAACTAAACCATCAGCTGAAAGGGAAAGCCTAAGACATATCACACTTGCATTCATTTGTGACTTGGAAACATAACAGAATACCCTGTAGTTGTTAATTAATTATATTGTTGTATGTTTATGAAGTATGGTGTTAATGTATACTTGATGACGTTGCAAAAGAATTCTGAAATTATATAATTGTTCTCACTTTATTCAACTGGTTTACAATCTGACTAGCGTTTCATGCTCATCATTCTTGTGTCATTGACAAGTTTTGATAGCAAAATTTATTTAGTAAAATGATGCTTTTTCATGTTCTAATCCGTCATGGATCTGTGGTTGGCCAATGGATCGGTGTATATAGCAAGTGGGATTCAAACCTTTAACACTTGTTTAAGTAGACGAATGAACTGACTATTCGAGTAACGCATCGTAATTTCTAACTTAATAAAGTTGTATGGGCCAACTATCAGTTTGAAATAGCATGCAATAACTCAAGTGACCCAACACCAAAAGCCTACCTAAGAAAGTGGTGTTGGAGTTGAAGTGCAAAGTAGTTGCAATTACATTGAAAGTGGTGGTTATGGCCCTACAAATACAATAAGCAACGTTGTACCACAATATCATAAGATAACAAGCTTGTGAACCTCACTGAATTGTGTTTGTCATCAGATAACCATGGTGGTTTTGTCAATTTTCCACTCTTCTCCAAACTTCAGAACTTGAGCTCTCTTACTCTTTCAGGCTATGAATCAATATCACTAAAATCTGATGTCAATGCCAATTACACTTTCTCCAATTTGTACATGTTGCGCTTATTTTCCAACACCATTCTTGACTTTCCAAAGTTCTCAGGAAAATTTCCAAGGTTGATTTTACTTGATTTATCCAATAACAAGCTCCAAGGTAAAGTCCCCAAATGGATACATGATTTGAATTCTTTATATCTTATGAACCTCTCAACAAATCAGTTGACATCAATAGATCATTTCTCATGGCATGGCCTGCAATACCTTGATCTTAGTTCTAACTTGATGACCGATGAAATTTCATTTCATCCTTTGCAATGTTTTTATAGTAGTATATAATTGGTTTCCCCTAATATATTTTTCTGTTTTCATGCAAATTAAACAACACTACAAGTTAGTTTCCACCTCTTTCACTTAATTCTACTGTTTTTACTTTTTAGTGCCCAACTCCTAAACAAGCACACACTTGTCAATATCTTTACTAAACTCTTTATTTAATGCAAACTAAGCCATCAGCTGAAAGCAGAGAAGCTAATTGCTATACTAAGAGATGTTAGTGTTGATCAAGAAAAATGGAAAGTAAGAAGCAGTTTTGGCAGTAAAGCTGGATTCTAACTTAATGTATTTGGTTGATAGAAAGGGAAAGCATAAGACATATCAGTATCACACACTTGCATGCATTTGTGAAACATAACAGAATATATACTCTTATGCTTCTAGTTGCATAAAGCTGCATTTCTGCTTGTAGTTTCTTAAGTATGTTGTTACCTATATACTTGATGAGTTGATGTTGCAAACAAAATTGTGCAAGTATATAATTGTCTCACTTTATTCAACTGGTTTACAATCTGAAATTCTGAATAGTGGTGCTCATGATTCTTAAGTTTTAAGGCATATAATGTGTTGTAATGTCTAACTTAAAAACTTGTATGGGCAAATTATTAGCTTGGAAACTGAAGATCAATTTCCCAATTCAATTATTTTGGACATATCATGCAATAATTAACTTCATTGACCCGTAACCAAACTGCAACTGCAACTACATTGAAAGTGGTTATGGCCCTACATTACAATAAGCAAGAGTTGAACCACAATATCATAACATCAATTCATCCCACCAAATACGTTCTTGTTACAAAGTCTTCAAATGTACAATTTTTTCCAACCCTTTTCTAAATGCATGCTTGACTATCAGGATTAGGGAGCTAATGTAAATAAATAAAATAATATAACTACTATTTGATCTCAATCCATATTGACAGATAACAATAATAATAATAATAATAATATAAACAAATCACAATTTATTTTGTTTGATCTGAAAAATATTTCCAATTTAATTTTATTATTAACATAATTAAATATAGTAGTGGATAATTAGTATATATACAAGAAAATTTG
>NC_029791.2:1453144-1469528 GCF_000816755.2 Arachis ipaensis | reverse complement strand
ATAAATTTTAAAGCTTTTTTACAATATATATTTAATATTATTAAATTTTTGTCACATTTTTAAATTTTTCAAGATTTATTTGTCGTTTGTATTTTTTGAATTATTTCTTTAGCAATATAAATTTTTGGTATCATTTTAGTAGTTTTTTTTTTTTTCACTTCAACAAATAATCCGAAAAAATTAAAGAAAGATTTGAAAAAGTAGACAATGTATGCATGCAGGGAATAAGGGAGAAAATATGAGATGGGTTGGGTGAAATTGATAAATTTGATCATCACAACAATATTATTATAAAAAAAATTCACAATTTATAATTTGTTTGATCTGAAGAATATTTTCAATTTAATTTTCTTATTACATAATTAAAATGATAGTAAATAATTACTAGATATAAGAAAGTTTTCATTAAAAAGCACCTTAAAATTAATTTTTTGTCATATATACATAATTTTATTTTCATTATATCTACACTAGAAAAAAAAATTATTTTTAGTAACAATTTTTTAGTTTTGATAACATAATGACCACTATATATCTTATTTAACTTATATTTTTGTAATAATTATATATTTACTGTTATTATTTTATGTTATAATAATTATATATTACATTTTTTTAGCGACAATGTATAAGACAACTAATGTTTAATTGTCGATAAATATATTGACGGTTATTTTTACTGCTGCTAACAGCACAAAATAAGGCTATTAAAAATAATTTTTTTAGTAATGATATAACTAATATTCATGTGTTATTTTTTAAGTAAATGGACATTTTTTTACCATCTAACAATTTTTAACTATTAATTTTATATGAAGACAACTACATATGAATTTTTACCATAAATTAATCCCGCCAAAGACGTTACGAAATCTTCAAAGTAAATGGTCATTTCTTCTACACATAGTGGGTTCTACTTTGTTGACTTTGCATGCGCTTGTTTAGTTGTTTTATTTCCACTTTCTTTCTCAATTGTCCATTCTATATGGACACCGATCCTGCACTTTTTGTCTTCTGCGCGTCTTCACCATTAACAATAATGAATGAGAGAGAAAGAAAAAAAAAATAAAACAGAATAGAATAAAATAGAATAAATTTACAATTCCGAATGTAAACAAAAATAAATTGGCTGGGTATAGGTGGCCGGTGTTGTAATTCCAATTAAAAAAATATCCATAAATAGATGGATCCTAATTGATGAGTGACATACCAAAACCATTTTCAAGTAAGCCATATATACATACATAAAATAAGCAAAAGCTTGAATCAATAATCAATGGGGTATTTGATGTTGTTGGTTGTTAGAGTGGTGTTGTGTGTGCATATGTTTATGATGTTCCATTTTGCATGTTTCTCTTCTCATCTATGCCATTCCCAAGACAGCTCTGCCTTGCTTCACTTTAAGACCCATTTCATTTTTAACACTTCATTTTTTGAACATGAGTATGAGTATGAGTGCCCCCATGTTTATCCAAAGATGAGTACGTGGGAAAATGGGACAGATTGTTGCTCATGGATGGGTGTCACGTGTCACTCTGTGTCTGGTCACGTGATTGGCCTTGATCTCAGTTGCAGTGCACTTGTAGGTAATATCAATTCCAACAGTACTCTTTTTCATCTTACTCATCTCCAAACACTCAACCTTGCTTTCAATTCTTTCAATGATTCTCCATTGTCATCTCAGTTTGGTAGGTTTGTGAGTCTCACATACTTGAATTTATCTTATTGTCACTTTGAAGGTGATATTCCTTCTCAAATCTCACACCTTTCCAAATTACAGTCACTTGATCTCTCTTGGAATTATAATTTGATGTGGAAAGAAACAACTTGGAAGAGAATGTTGCAAAATGCAACTGCTTTGCGTGAGATTATATTGGATCATACAGACATGTCTTCCATTAACTTAACACCAAACCCTTTGTCCAATTGGTCTTTTTCTTTCTCTATGGTTACTCTTAGTCTTCGTTATACAGGAATAAGGGGACACTTGACAAGTCACATTCTCTGTTTACCCAACCTTTATGCGCTCAAGTTATCTGGAAATGGAAACATTCAAGTCCATGTTCCAAAGTTGAATTGCAGTACTTCTCTTAGTTTTTTGGATCTTTCATGTCAATTCCCAGGATCACAAATCCCTGATTCCTTTTCTAACCTCACACAGCTAACTTTTTTGTACTTGTCTGAAAATGGATTCAATGGTTCAATCCCATCATTGCTCTCAAACCTTCAGCATCTCACTCACTTGGACCTTTCATTCAATGCATTCACTGGTTCGTTCCCATCATTTCTTTCAAACCTTCATCATCTTGTTTACTTGGATCTTGCACAAAATAAGCTTAGTGGTCAAATTCCAAATGCGTTTGATAGGCTAACCAACTTGCAATCCCTTGGCCTTTCTAATAATAATTTCCAAAGGAAGTTGCCATCCTCATTATTTGCCTTAACTCAACTCTCTTCTTTGGATTGTTCTAATAATGAAATTGAGGGACCACTACCTAACAAAGTAGCCTTTTTAAATCTCACTAAATTATCCTTACAAGGCAACTTATTAAATGGGACAATTCCGCAGTGGGCCTTATCCCTCAAGTCTTTGAGATACTTAGATCTATCATATAACAGATTCAGAGGGCACATAAGTGAAATCACATCTTATTCTTTGGAGTATTTAGACTTGTGCAACAATGAGCTCCAAGGAAACTTTCCAGAATCGATTTTCCATCTTGTCAACCTTACTCATTTGTGCTTGTCTTCAGACAACTGGAGCGGTATTGTCCACTTCTCAATGTTTTCTAAGCTTCAAAACTTGGAGTATCTTTGCCTTTCAGGTTGTAGCTCATTATGGCTAAAATCTGAAACTAGTGTTAATTACACTTTCTCCAGTTTGAGGGTACTGCAGTTGCTTTCTAGCAATATTACTGGTTGGTCAAAATTCTCAGGAAAATTTCCAAAGTTATATTCTCTTGAATTGTACAACAATAGTCTTCAAGAAAAAGTGCCCAAATGGATACATGGTATGGATTCATTATTTTATTTGAATCTCTCACACAACAATTTTACATCGATGGTCCATTTCCCATGGTATCAACTTGTCTTCCTTGATCTTAGTTTCAACTCGATGGCTGATGACATTTCTTCCTTCTTTTGTAATGCAACCTTTCTGCAAGTTATCAACTTGTCCCACAACAAATTCACAGGAACATTTCCACAGTGCCTTGCCAATAGCTCATCCCTTTGGGATTTGGATCTACAAATGAACAAACTTCATGGGACTTTGCCAGATACCTTTCAGTATCTTACTACACTAAATCTCAATGGCAACCAGTTCGAAGGTCTATTACCGAAATCATTGTCCAAATGCTCAAGACTTGTGGATTTGAATTTCGGTAATAATCAATTTGAGGATACATTTCCCAATTGGCTTCAGAATCTATCAAAGTTGGAAATACTGGTCTTACGAGGCAATAAGTTGTACGGTCACATTGCAAATTTGAAATCTGAAAACATATTTCCAAGTTTGATTATTTTTGACATATCATGCAATAACTTTAGTGGCTCATTACCAAAAGCATACATACAAAATTTTCGAGCCATGAAGATTGTTGATGATGATGTGCGAAGCCATATGTCTTATATTCAAACATATTGGGCTATTAGTGGCGACACAACAGAAGAATATGACAATTCTATGATTGCAACAATTAAAAGTATCAGTCTTACTTTTAAGAAAATTCCAGATGGCTTTGCAATTATCGATTTGTCAGAAAACAAATTTGAAGGAGAGATTCCAGATGATTTTGGAGAACTTGGGGCCCTCATAGGACTCAACCTTTCACATAACAGCCTCATTGGTCCTATTCCCTGCTCTTTGGGAAATTTGACAAAACTGGAATCATTGGATCTCTCTTCAAATATGCTTACTGGGGATATTCCTACTGAATTGGCAAATCTGAACTTTCTTGAAGTCTTGAATCTTTCCCAAAACCAGTTGGTGGGACCAATACCCAGAGGAAAACAGTTTGATACATTTTCAAACGATTCCTATGAGGGAAACATGGGGCTATGTGGATTGCCGTTGTCAGTTCAATGCAACAACAATGTCCCCTTGCAACAATATCCATCTTCTGAGGCTGAAGACAAATTTGGATTTGGTTGGAAACCAGTGGCAATAGGATATGCATGTGGAATGGTGGTTGGAATAGGATTGGGATATTGTGTTTTCTCAATTGGAAAGCCTGAATGGCTAGTGGTCCTCTTTGGAGGTAAAAGGACCAAAAGGAGGAGCCGTGGAAACCGCCGGCGTGCAAGAACAACTCTGTTTCAGCTTTTTGTTGTAATGTAAATGTGTAATAAGTTTATGTCTTGTGCTCTTGTCTTTTTTGATGTTTTATTTGATTTGGTGTCGTACTTTTCGTTTACTGTATGGATGTCTACAAATCTTAACGGTATTTAAAGTAAGTACTTGTTATATAGTTGTAAGATATGTTGCAAGTGAATTCTGTTTTCAAAGCCTATATATGTGTGCGAGAGTTTCTTGGTCCAAAACTTCTTCACTTGCACCTTCCAAGTATCTAGAAGACTATAACAACTATCATTATTATGCATGGGTTCTGAGTTATTAGGAGGTAAGGTGTTTTGAGTGTTCATTCTTTTAGTAATTATGTTAGAACAATTACCAAACTATTAGGAATATCTCCGATATAATCTGATTTTTTTTTCTTCTTCTTTTTTTAACTAATGTTAATCTAAAATAGTTTGATAAAAAGATATTAATTCTCTGGTATCCATCATCAAGTAATAGCTGGTCCCAACTCTCAATGCAAGTTGAAAATGTTTCTATATTCAAAACGAAAATTAAACCATCCATACTTAGAAATAAGAGGATAAAACTCTAATGAAGATAGTTCTTAGTCAATTATTTGATCAATTCGATTAGGTTGTTCTCTAAAATTAAAATGTTGTGTCCAGTAATACTACTTCTCTGTTTACAATACTAAAAAAAGAACAAATATAATATTAAAAAATATTTATCAGAATTTTCATGAGGCTAAGATTACGTTACATTAATGATTAAAGAATTCAATATGTATTATTTATAAAAGGTATGCTATATATTGTGAAAAAGTATTAGAGATGTGAAGTACAAATTTATATTGAGAGTGTTCCATGATCCCAAGAAGTGTGCAACAAGACATGCATCTATTAATTTATATTAAGATGGTTGCTGGAAAGAGTTTAGATTGGTCAATTCTTTTGGATTCCACCTGTGAGCATATTCGATGAGAGGTCTTATGATTTAAGTTCTGTCAAATATCCCATGGATTGAGGAATAGAACAAATGAGTGTATTATGGGAAAGGTTGAGTGCTATGAGTGGATGAAACTCTCCAATAACATTCGGAATCTCTCCTTCAAATTATAAATCAATATATACAAAATTGTGAGAGTATATAATTTTCTCACTTGATTCAAATGGTTTACAATCTGACTAGTGGTGTACATGCATGATTCTTGTATCAATGAAAAGTTTTGATAGCAAAATGTATTTAGTAAAATAATGATTTTTCATCTTCGATTGTGAAAAAACTTAAGTTAATATCTCTTTTCCCTTCAAGTTTACCTACTAAGGTATCGGTGTGAATATGATCTCCACCAGACAAATGTAACGCTTTAGCTAGTACACGACTAAGCCGAATATTGAAAACAAGCTATAGTCCTTAATTTCGGTAACCATATTGAAGCATAGAATTGGTTGAAGATCACATAGCGTCCACTCCATTAATGTAATAAACAGGATATGAATATATTAACCAAATCAAAAATGGAAAAAGTTTGGTAACAAAAAATTTTCAGCCATAATTAGCCAAAATTTTTCATAATTTACTTCATTTATATAACTTAATAATATTTTAATTTTCTATTTCATTCTCTTGTCAATCTACTTATCATATTCTTATTAGCCCCACTTATTAATGATATTAATTATAATATCATATCCCTAACTATTAGACATTCTTGTAATCACTATTTAATATTTTCTTTTATAATTTGAATGTTATAATGTCATATGATTCTCTCTCCCATACTTAATAAATAGATACCAACGGAATGGCATCTTTGGAGAGAAATTCAAATCTTAGACTTAAGAATACAATAATCATCAATAACAATTAAAAACGATAATAATATTAATTAAATGATTTTAATTGTAATTGATTTTTATTTCCTTTAATTCATTTATTATTATTGCAAACGTCAACAAATATGAAAGCTTGGTTTAATAGGTTTTTTATTGTTAATTTGGATCATGAAGGTTGTTATTCCCTCCAGCTAAAAATCACAACTCTATTTCAATTACAAGCACAATTGGGATATGACAAAGAAATTTACAAGAAGGAGTTGAAAAATAATTTGAACAACAGACAAACTCACCCGATGAGATTATTGTCCGTCAATCAATTTTCGAGAATATGAAAGACTACACTAGCTTTGATGAGGTATGGTAATAAAATGATTTAATTTTTTTATGTGCATCTATAGTTATACTATACTAACTAAGTTCATACACGTAGCATTCATAAGTTCATATACATAGCATTCATAAGTTCATATCCATAATTACATACAACTAACATCTAAAAATTAAATTCATGTTTATTAGATATTACATCCATGCACATTATTTTTTAGTTATTGCATAAGTAACTATCAAATTAACACATGTTTTTAAATTTTTTCATAATTGAATTTGAAAAAATGTCAAATTCTTAAATTAATTTATTCAATTGATAAATTTACTCATAACATCCATAAATTCATACGCATAACATCGAGAATTTCATATTAATAACATCCTTAATTTTGTACTCATAATATTTATAATTTCATACATATGATGTCTATAATTAATAAATGTTTATAATTAATATTACTAAATTTTAAATTTTAATTTTTTTTATATCTTATCTTTTATTTTTTTATTTTCTAATAGTTTATATGTAAAATATGAGTTGTGCAGTAGAAGTTGTTAAAATTTTTAAATTTAAACTCCATAATTTCTGTAGGAAAATTGCATTTTAATGGGTAATAATGTGAGTGAGGAATTTTAGGGATTTAATTTGGAAAAAACTGAAATTGATTTTGAAAAGAACATTAATAACTCCAAACACGCAGATAAATAGTAGGTGATAAGGAGAGTAAGTGATAAGAAAGTGTATGTCACTTGCTTATCAAGAGAGAATGAGAATTTTTATGTGACATCTATCTATTCTATTATATAAAAATCGGATGTCTGCACTTAATGATGGAGCTGACGTGGCATGCTCTGGAGAGTGTTTTCCAATTTAATTATTTTAACTCATTCAATACAATTTATTACCATGACTTAATTATATCAGCTAATTGATTTGATTAGATATTTAAATATCGAGTCCTGCTAATTACTGCCAGTATGATATTTTATAAAATATGAAAATCAATTTTTTTATAATTTAAATATCAATGTTTGAATAGAAGAACTTAACACACTCACAATGAGAGAGAGAGAGAGGGGGGGAAATACATAGAGAAAAGAAACTCGGCATGAGAATGGTGGCGGCGGGCTCAACAACGATGGTAACGGGATGAGCAGCGATGATGACATAAACTGTAAACAGTGACGGACTCTGAAAAATTTAGTAATGCGGACAAAAATATAATAAAATTTATGTATAGATAATTTTTTTGCTTCCCACGATATTCAACAAGTTAAGGACTAATCCGTCATGAATTTGAATTCCATTTAAGAATCTACAATTGGCCGGCAACGAGTTGCTATACATACGAGACATAATTTGAACCATCAATACTTATTTAAGCGGATGACTAAGTTGATCACTTGATCAATCTAAATTGGTTTAGATATATTCAAAATTTTAAATTAGAACTATCTAATACATATTGATAAGAACTGGAAATATACACACAATCATTATTATAATATTTAAAATAATAAAAATATAATTTCATACACATAGTATAATATTTAAAATAAAAGTATTATTTTTTTCAAAAAAATTTGTGAGGACAAATGCCCCCTCTATATTAAACGTGGGTTCGTCTCTGACTGTGAAAGAAGATGGGAGTTGTGAATAGGTAAGCGGCGATGGACTCAGCAACAACATGACAAGAGCTATGTGATTTTTTTGTGAAGAAGTCGAGAAGAAGAAGATTTTAGGTGAGGATTGAGTTTATCTTGCATGGCTATAGAATATAGACTGAAGCTATGAATTATGTGTGATGTGAGGCAAATCTTAATTACTAAAAAGTGTTTATATGTATATATTCGGGGCGGGTACACCCTAAACCCGATGATACCTGTCTTAAGCAAAATTTGTCCCGACTCGAGTCAAGTTATTACCCTTTTCATCCGGGTATAGACGGGTCGGGTATCTGCGTATTCAAAAACTCCTGCCAAGTCTAACCATGTATTGATACTCCTTTTATTAAGGGTTTATCGCTAGCCAATAGATTGTTATATACACAAGGCGAGATTCTAATTCCTAATAGTTGTTTAAGCGGACGAGTGAGATGATTACTTAACAAACTCAAATTGATTAAGATAAATACTAATTATTTTTAATATTTTAATATTAAAAATTTTAAGAGTTTGATTTTAATTATAACTTTATAAAATATTTATAATAATAATTATTATATATATTATTTAATTTTTTAATAAAATTTTTAATATAATTTTATGTATTATCCCGTACAAGGTACGGGAACATACACTAGTTATATATTAAATAGATGAAAAAAAGAAAGGGGGAAAGGAAAAAAAAACAAAGGAGCTTCCGTTTTTGTGTAAACCGGACAGGTTCCGGTTCGGTCCAATCGGTCAATTCTTGTCTGCTATTAATATATTTGTATATAAATATATGTTTAATTTAATTTATTTTTAATGTGTATTTATATTTTAATATGTATTTTACATTAGAAACTGATTTTAGTGACTGATTTTGATACACGTATCATAGTCCTAACTAAATTCAATGGTTATGGAAAAGAAAGCAACACATTGAGAGTGGTTATGGCCCTACAATAAGCAACATTGAACCACGTTATGGTAACATCAATTCATCCCAGCAAATAAGTTCTTAAAGTCTTTATAAATGTACAAATTTTCCAACCCTTCCTTCAATGCATGCTTGATTATGGGGATTGGGGAGCTAATATAAATAAATGAAATAATACAAGTATTATTTATAAAATAATATCTAGTGCTCCAAAAAAAGATTTTAATTGTTACTCTTAATCTTAATCTCTAGTAATTAACAGGTAACAATAATAATATGAAAAATTCACAATGTATTTTGTTTGATCCGAAGAATATTTCCCATTTAATTTTCTCATTAACGTAATTAAATTACTATATAATAAGAACATTTTCATTGAAAAGAACATTAAAATTATTTTTCGATTTTTGTCATGTTTTTAATTATTTTTTCGTCACTTATTTATTGGTTGTATTTTTTGAATTATTTTTGTCAATAATATAAACTTTTGATTTAATAGTTTATCTTTTTCTTTTACTTCAACAATGAATCGGCGAAAATTAAAGAAAAATTTGAAAGAGATAATCTATATATACATGCAAGAGAATGGAGAAAATATGAGACGGATTGGGTGAAATTGATAGACTTGATCATCACATTATATTCTTTACAAATTAAATATATATATTTTTCAATTTAGTTATAAAATAATAGGAATAAAGCATTTAGATTATTATAATAGCATTCGATCATAATTGAACTAGTGCATATCGTTGTTGATCACAAATCCTATAGGTCGATTTGGGAATATAATGGGGGAAGACTTGGGATTACGTTGTTGAAGGGTCGGAATAAAATGTTCATTTTATATATATATATATAGAGAGAGAGAGAAAAATCTTATATAT
The DNA here is from genome assembly GCF_000816755.2 of Arachis ipaensis. Taxonomy (NCBI): domain Eukaryota; kingdom Viridiplantae; phylum Streptophyta; class Magnoliopsida; order Fabales; family Fabaceae; genus Arachis; species Arachis ipaensis. The sequence goes on along the minus strand of NC_029791.2, from coordinate 1,459,589 downwards.
AGTTTTGCTTACTTTATAAATGGTCTTTAATTTTTGTGACGAAAAACTTAGAGTGATATATAAGGAATTACTTTTTAGTTTCTTAATATTCGTTAATTTTTTTAAATTCTAAAAATTTTATTTTTTTTTTTAAATTAGAGTTTAGAATTTATAATTTAAATTTAGAATTAAAAATTTATGATTTAATATGATCTATAATTTAAAAAAAATTAACTGATATTTTTTGTGGTGACTGAGATTTAACTGATATTGATATTGCGTGAACAAAATTGATTTGCTAATATTGCTTTGTATAATATATTAAGTCTAGAACAAAGGTCCAGTTTGGATAAACAACTTAATTAAATTACTTTTGAAAAAATAGTTTAAATAATAAATGTTTATATTAAAAGTAATTTATAAATAAGTTATTTATGTTTGATTTTTTAGTTCTAAAAGTACTTATTTTAAGAGAAAAATGATAAAAAACTTTTTATTATAAGAGAAATTTTTTTTTAACTTCTCCTTAAACATTAAGATAGCTTTTTAAAAAGTTACAATTTTGTTTTGAAAATTGTATCAGACATTAATATTATACCTTTTTATAAGTTAAAAATTAAAAAAAAGTCACTTATGAACCTATCCAGACGGACCAAAATCTTTTTCTAGATTCATATTGGGACAACATCAATTTATCCTAACAAATATGTTACTCTTGATATGTACAATTACTTCCACCAAGAATAAAAAAAAGCTTTAACTATCTATTTTTTTTACTCATATTGATTTTTTTTTCCACAACTAATAAAAATGATATCGTTTTGAGAAAATTGATATTCACTCTAATAAATCAATGCATGGTGGATATTATGGGTATGGTTCAAACATATGGCATATTTCAGTGAGTATAATTACAAGAAGAAAATAAAAAAGTCAAGTTTCTTACTCCATGACCCACAGACCACAGCTATTATACCCAACAAGAAATAGAAAACAACAACAAAAATAGAGAGAAATTATACAAGCCTCTCACTCCAACTAATTTCTCATTTGACTCATTCATAGGCTAATTAATATTCTAGCCCAAACAAAAAGGCCAATAAATGTTCTGTCCAAAGAAAAAAGACTAATCAAATGGAATTATTTGTTAACATGGACCTGGATCGTGCCGCTTTTGTCATGAACTTCTTTTTCTTCCCATGCCCATTGATTTCCACATATAATACCAATATTGACCTTAGTTTTAGCTTGGTGAGTCAATCACTCAGGGTCAGTTTTGCTAAACTTCTTAAATAAGTTCTTTTGAAAAAGGAGCTTAAAATATAAGGACTTTTATTAATATTAACTTTTAAATAAGTTATTTTGAGTTTGGAAAGTTATTATGGAAGTCATTGTTTTAAAGTTGTGCATTAAATAAGAGTGATAAAATAGCTTTTGAAAATAGGAGAAGTCACATTTTTTAACTTCTTCAAAAGCTCTTAAATAACTTTTTGAAAAGTTAAAAGTTTATCTAAAAATTTGTACCAAACACATTAATATAACTTTCTATAAGTCAAAAGTTGAAAAAAGTAACTTTTTGGTGTTTCCCAAACGGGCCCTCAAGCTAAGTTCATCCACAAATGCCTTGTATCATGGAAATAAAATTATGTGGGTCTCGGGTTAGAAGAAAACTAAACTTCAATTATGAATTAGTCTTGGACATTGATAGATTGGAATAGTATGAATATTAATCTACAAATCATGCATTGGCTGGGTATAGGTGTTTGTAATTCCAGCTAGAAAAAATATCTATAAATAGATGGATCCTAATTGATGAGTGACATACCAATCCCATTTTCAAGTAAGCCATATATATATACATAAAATAAGCAAAAATCAATGGGGTATTTGATGTTGTTGGTTGTTAGAGTGGTGATGTGTGTGTATATGTTTATGATGTTCCATTTTGCATGTTTGTCTTCGCATCTATGCCATCCCGATGAGAGCTCTGCCTTGCTTCACTTTAAGACTCAATTCATTTTTAACACTTCATTTTCTGAATATTTTTATGAGTATGAGTGCCCCCATGTTTATCCAAAGATGAGTACGTGGGAAAATGGGACAGATTGCTGCTCATGGATGGGTGTCACGTGCCACTCTGTGTCTAGTCACGTGATTGGCCTCGATCTCAGTTGTGGTGCACTTGTAGGTAATATGAATCCCAATAGCACTCTTTTTCATCTTACTCATCTCCAAACACTCAGCCTTGCATTCAATGATTTTGATGGTTCTCAATTGCCTTCTCAGTTTGAAAGGCTTGTGAGTCTCATACACTTGAATTTATCCAGTTGTGGGTTTGAAGGTGATATTCCTTCTCAAATCTCACACCTTTCCAAATTACAATTACTTGATCTCTCTTGGAATAATGATTTGAAGTGGAAAGAAACAAGTTGGAAAAGAATGTTGCAAAATGCAACAGCTTTACGTGAGATTGTATTGGATGAGACAGACATGTCTTCCATTAGCTTAACACCAAACCCTTTGTCCAATTGGTCTTTTTCTTTCTCTTTGGTTACTCTTAGTCTTGGTATTACCAGAATAAGGGGACACTTGACAAGTCACGTTCTCTGTTTACCCAACCTTCATGAGCTCAATCTATACGGAAACATTCAAGTCCATTTTCCAAAGTTGAATTGCAGTACTTCTCTTAGTTTTTTGGATATTTCATCGTGTCAATTCCCAGGATCACAAATCCCTGATTCCTTTTCTAACCTCACACAGCTAACTTTTTTGTACTTGTCTGAAAATGGATTCAATGGTTCAATCCCATCATTGCTCTCAAACCTTCAGCATCTCACTCACTTGGACCTTTCATTCAATGCATTCACGGGTTCGTTCCCATCATTTCTTTCAAACCTTCATCATCTTGTTTACTTGGATCTTTCATGGAATAAATTTAGTGGTCAAATTCCAAATGTGTTTGATAGGCACACCAAGTTGCAAACTCTCTTCCTTCATGATAACACTTTGGAAGGAAAGTTGCCATCCTCGTTGTTTGTCTTAACTCAACTCTCTTCCTTGGATTGTTCTAATAATAAAATTGAGGGACCACTACCCGACAAAGTAGCCTTTTTAAATCTCACTCAATTATACTTAGATGGGACAATTCCTGAGTGGGCCTTATCCCTCAAGTCTTTGAGATCCTTAGATCTATCAAATAACAGATTCAGAGGGCACATAAGTGAAATTACATCTTATTCCTTCGAGTATTTAGACTTGTGCAACAATGAGCTCCAAGGAAATTTTCCAGAATCCATTTTTCATCTTGTCAACCTTACTTATTTGTGCTTGTCTTCAGATAACTGGAGCGGTATTGTCCACTTCCCACTCTTCTCTAAGCTTCAAAACTTGGAGTATCTTCATCTTTCAGGTTGTAGTTCATTATTGCTAAAATCTGAAACTAGTGTTAATCACACTTTCTCCAATTTGATGGCACTGCAGTTGCTTTCTAGCAATATTACTGGTTGGTTGGAATTCTCCGGAAAATTTCCAAATTTGGATTATCTTAAATTGTACAACAATAGTCTTCAGGAAAAAGTGCCAGAATGGATACATGGTATGGATTCATTAACTTATTTGAATCTCTCACACAACAATTTTACATTGATGGACCATTTCCCATGGTATCGACTTCAAAACCTTGATCTTAGTTTCAACTCGATGGCTGATGACATTTCTTGCTTCTTTTGTAATGCAACCTTTTTGGAAATTATCAACTTGTCCCACAACAAATTCACAGGAACATTTCCACAGTGCCTTGCCAATAGCTCATCCCCTGTAGATTTGGATCTACAAATGAACAAACTTCATGGGACTTTGCCAGATACCTTTCAGGATCTTACTACACTGAATCTCAATGGCAACCAGTTCGAAGGCCTATTACCGAAATCATTGTCTGAATGCTCAGAACTTGTGGATTTGAATCTCGGTAATAATCAATTTGAGGATACATTTCCCAATTGGCTTCAGAATCTGTCAAAGTTGGAAATACTGGTCTTACGAGGCAATAAGTTGTACGGTCAAATTGTAAATTTGAAATCTGAAAATATATTTCCAAGTTTGATTATTTTTGACATATCATGCAATAACTTTAGCGGCTCATTACCAAAAGCATACATACAAAATTTTCGAGCCATGAAGATTGTTCATGATGATGTGCAAAGCCCTTTGTCTTATATTGAAGCAGATTGGCAAGTTATTCACGGCACAACAGAATATGACAGTTCTATGGTTGCAACAATTAAAAGAGTCAGTCTTCCTTTAACGAAAATTCCAAGAGTCTTTGTAATTATTGATTTGTCAGAAAACAAATTTGAAGGAGAGATTCCAGATGATTTTGGGGAGCTTCATGGACTCATAGGCCTCAATCTTTCTCATAACGGACTTGTTGGTCATATTCCCCACTCTTTGGGAAATTTGACAAATCTAGAATCATTGGATCTCTCCTCAAATATGCTTTCTGGGGATATTCCTACTGAATTGATAAATCTGAACTTTCTTGAAGTCTTGAGTCTTTCCCAAAACCAGTTGGTGGGACCAATACCCAGAGGAAAACAGTTTGATACATTTTCAAATGATTCCTATGAGGGAAACACGGGGTTATGTGGATTTCCATTGTCAATTCAATGCAACAACAATGTCCCCTTGCAACAATATCCATCTTCTGAGGCTGAAGACAAATTTGGGTTTGGTTGGAAACCAGTGGCAATAGGATATGCATGTGGAATGGTGCTTGGAATTGGCTTGGGATATTGTGTTTTCTCAATTGGAAAGCCTGAATGGCTAGTGGTCCTCTTTGGAGGTAAATGGACCAAAAGGAGGAGTCGTGGAAACCGCCGGCGTGCAAGAACAACTCTGTTTCAGCTTTTGGTTGTAATGTAAATGTGTAATAAGTTTATGTCTTGTGCTTTTGTGTTTTTCATGTTTTATTTGATTTGGTGTCGTATTTTTCTTTTACTTTATGGATGTCTACAAGTCTTGTCGATATTTATAGTAAGTACTTGTTCTATAGTTGTAAGAAATGTTGCAAGTAAATTCTGTTTTCGAAGTATATATATATATGTGTGTGTTTTCTGATTGTTGATTCTTTTAGTAATTATGTTAGAACAATTGTCAAACTATTAGGAATATCTCCAATACAATATGGTTGTTTTTTTTTTCTTCTCTTTTTTTTATGATGACAATCTAAAATAATTTGATAAAAAAAAATATTAATTCTCGTGCAATAATAAACAAAAGTCATTGATTGTGGTATCCATCATCAAGTAATAGCTGGTCCCATATTCAAAACGAAAATTAAACCATCTATACTTAGTTAGAAATAAGAGTATAAAACTCTGGTGAAGATGGAAAGTACTTTATATACTTTGATTCTCAATCAATTATTTGATTAGTCCGATTAGGTTGTTCTCTAGAATTAAAATGTTGTGTCCTTTACAATCAAATATAATATTAGAAAATATTTTTTAGAAAGAGAAAGTTTAGGGGCCAGCAACTTTTGTGTTTTGTGACCAGTACTTAACTATAAAAAAAAAGTGAGTGATTTCCCACCATTTGATATAATCTCACACCATTAAAAACACTATTGATGGTCAAATGATGGTTACAAAACACAAAAGTTGCTGGCCCAAAACACAAAAGTTGCTAACCCCTAGCACTCCTCAGTTCCATATACATATCCTATTGCCACTGGCTCCCAACCAAATCCAAATTTCTCTTCAGCTTGATTTGTTCCAGAGGATAAAGGTTCTTCTTCAAGGTTCTTGTTGCATTGTATTGACAACGGAAATCCACATAACCCCATGTTCCCTTGGTAGGAATCCTCTCGAAATGTATCAAACTGTTTTCCTCGTGGTATTAGTCCTACAAGATGGTTGCTGGAAAGATTCAAGAATCCAAGAAAGTTTAGATTGGTCAATTCATTTGGGATCCGACCTGTGAGCATATTTGATGAGAGGTCCAATGATTCAAGTTCTGTCAAATATCCCACGGATTGAGGAATAGAACCAATGAGTTTGTTATGGGAAAGGTTGAGTGCTATGAGTGCATGAACCTCTCCAATAACATTTGGAATCTCTCCTTCAAATTTGTTCTCTGACAAATCAATATATGCAAAGATGGCTGGAATTTTTGTGTAAGCTCTGCTCACCCCTTTAACTGTTGCTATCAATGAGTTAGCATACTCTGCTTGAGTTTCATAACTTATTGCAGAGTAAAAGCGACTATTCATGTAACTCAAAACTCTTCCCACTTCAGCATGAACAACATTCTTCATGGCTTGGAAATTCTCAATGAAGTCTTTTGGCAACAGGCCACTAAAATGGTTGCCTGATGCATCAAAGATAATTAAACTTGGAAATGGATGCTTGGTTGTCAAGTTATTACCAACAGGACCATAAAACTTATTGTCTCTTAAGACCCAACACTT
>NC_029791.2:1452090-1453098 GCF_000816755.2 Arachis ipaensis | reverse complement strand
TAAAATATTATTAGTGTAAATGTAAAAACAAATCAAGTATTTTTTAGTATATCTTACAGAAAATTTACCAATAACTCATTTTATACATCATAATTGAACTGATAGAGACAAATTAAAAAAAAAGGAACAAAATTCTTGTCAAAGTCAAAGTCAAAGTTCGAAAGTAGTGCTACTTTAGTACTAAACTACTAATAGTAAATTCCGAGAGATTAAATTTTATTATTATTTTAATTTTTAATTGTTTTTTTCTTTTTGGCCTAATACTCTATGGATTCTTATATGTCTCTATGTAGGTTAAGCTCACTAGTCCGCTTAAGCAAGTGTCAGGAGTTCGAATTCCGCCTTATGCATGCAGCAATCCATTGGCCAGCGACAAACTCTTAAATGGAACTTAGTACTGCGACAAATTAATCCTTGACTTGTCGGACTGGAGAATACCGTGAAAAATTAAAAAAAAGGTAAGCACAAATTTATATTATTATATGCCATAGAGTCTAAAATTTCAAAAAGAAAAGAAAATAACATACATAGAAAACATTACCATATCATCAATTAATAATAATATATAATTAAAGTAAATTGAATTATTTTAGTGATTAGCTCACTAATTCGCTTAAACAAGTGTCCGAGAGTTGGAATCTCCCTTGTACATACAGCAACATTGGCCAATAACAAATCCTGGAGCTAAATTGTTATTAGTTATTATTACTACTATTCCATGGAATGGGAACTAAGATAAGATCATTCTTCCTTCTTGCCGTGCTCCCAAAATATTCAGTCATATCCAATTCTCCTTCAATGTCTCCATTTTTTGGAACTTTCCAATCGAAATAATACAAAAGTTGTGCAACGCAAATTTCAATGCTTGAAACAGCGAAATAAATGCCTGGACATATCCTCCTCCCAGCACCAAAGGGTATGAACTCAACATCACAACCTTTGTAATCAATGGAACATTCTAGAAACCTTTCGGGACGGAATCTCTCAGCATCTTCTTCGCCACCCCAA
>NC_029791.2:1450680-1451815 GCF_000816755.2 Arachis ipaensis | reverse complement strand
TTTACTATCACTTGGCTGCCGGCGGCTATGGTGTAGCCGTTGATCTCACATGTCTCTCTGCATTCTCTTGGAAGGAGTAAAGGAAATGGAGGGTGTAATCTCATTGTCTCTTTGATAACTGCTTTTAGATATGTTAGATTCTCAAGAGATGATGATGATGATGATGATGATTCTTTGGTGCCAAAAGCTTTTCTAACCTCTTCTTGAGCTCTTGCCATTGCTTCTGGATTCTTCACTAGCTCAGAAATTGTCCATTCTATCACTGCAGATGATGTTTCAATTCCGGCACCATATAGATCCTGACAATCCATGTAAATTAAATGAGTTTTAAAGTTTTATCATACAATAATCCTGTTATTTGAACTCTAATGTTGGTGATTATATCATGTTAGAATTTTAAATAGTAAATAAAATTACAGAAAATATTATATATATAGTTTAGTTAAAGTCTATCTCTGAAAATAAGAAAGTAAAGTAATAATACTTTACATAAAATTAAAGGTGGATACTACAATGAAGATTTTATAAGCTTTTTATTTTTATTATGGAGAAGGGATTGGAGTAGGACCTATATATGGAGAGCGTGTGAGCTTTATAACGGTGTGGGATCAGGTAAGGACAAATCGGACGGTCCGAAATCTCCATTACAAAACGGACGGTCCGATTTGCTACATCTAAAATTCGAATTTCTCTCTATGCAAATCCGACCATCTGATTTGTCTCTATTATTTTTCTTCTCATGCAATTCACATGGTCCGTTTTGTGAGCTTAGCATGTCAGAAAATTCTGCCCCACATTGATGTTAAGCACCACTATAGTAACATAACTCAGTACAACACATTCATCACTCCAATTAAAAAAAATGAGCCGATTATATAATTGTCTTCATGTGAATATATTTTTTTTTACCTTTAGATAATGGATTGTATAGTTAAATTTTGATATTTAAAAAAGTGTTATTTTTGTTTAAAGTGTGGCTAAATAAATAAACCACACTTTTAAACAAAGTATCTTCATGAGAAGATATTTTTGTCATCTTCATTTGAGTAGTTGCCAAAATTAAATACTAAATATATATACTAAATACCTCTAGGTACTTAAACTAATTGGATATATATATAATCCTTACTAATAA
>NC_029791.2:1438931-1450514 GCF_000816755.2 Arachis ipaensis | reverse complement strand
ATAAAAAACAAGATTTAATTACTCTATTGGTCCTTATAGTTTTGTAAAATTTTTAATTAGGTCCCTATATTTTTTTTTAATTGGATCCTTGCACTAATTTTTTTTCAATTAAGTCCCTCTTAGTAGTAATTGGCTTAATTTTATAGAGACCCAATTAAAAAAAATGGTATAAAGACCTAAATAAAAGGAAAAAAAGTGTAGAGACTCAATTAAAAAATAATTTGTATAAGAACTCAATTAAAAGAAAAAAAAATATAAAGATCTAATTAAAAATTTCGCAAAATTATAAGACTAAACAGAGTAATTAAAGCAAAAAACAATAACACTACTCTCAATATAAATATATCAACGAGGAAGAGACTTTGAAGTGACATACATGAAGACATTTAAATTCTGAGGGACTAAACTATTTAATTTCTTGATTGGTGTTAGGTTTCATACCTGGCTGCCACTCACCATCAAATATTAAATAACCAATCCCTTAATAGCTAATACGTTAAACAACTTTATGTGAATAGTAATAATAAAGAAATGGAGAGCACGATTTTGGTGCAACATATCCACCTACTCCAACCTTTACTCTATGGTCCAAGTAAGTAGACTAAATTATTATGCATGCACGAGTGTATATACATTAAGGTAGAAACTCATGTGCAGTTGACTTCACGTGAAATTGATACTTGAAAAGCGTTAGATGATTTAACTGATTTGACTAAATTTTTATCTAACGGCTCTCAAATATCAATTCCTCAAATATTAATTTTACGTAAAGTCGACTTCACCTGAATTTTCACCGTATAGTAAATGATGATCATGTCACAAATAATCCTAACTCCCAATAAAAGGATGAAAAATAGAAATATCACAAACAAAAAATAAAAAACAAAATGTATACTTACAAAAACAATAGCTTTGACATTGTTGATTGTCATAGGATATTCATAAGCTCCATGATCTTCCACAATATTTAGGAGAATAGAAAGAAGATCCACCGTGTGAGATTTATCCTCATCATCCTCATTATTTTTCATCCTTATTATTTTATTTTTTATAATATTTTTAATTACAATATCAAAATTTTTATGCACCTTTTCCGTCTCGCGTTTCGCTCCACTTATATAATGGAGCCATGTGTGAGACGGAAAAAGACTAAATACAACAAAAACACGTTCCACAATCTTTCCAAGATTCTTCAACAATGAAATGAATTGTTCTTGATCCTTACACTTTTCTCCAAAAATTGCCCTAGCAGTGATTGCACTTGTCAAAGAAGCAACTTTCTCACTAAGATTAACACAAGATTCAGTATTATCAGAAATCCATGTTATCAAATTCATTACCTCTTCTTCCCTTATTGATTTGAACGAACTCACACGCTTAGGGCTAAGAAGTTCCATTGAGCATATTCTTCTTAGTTGCTTCCAATAGCCACCGTATCGCGCGGTGGCTATGTTGGTGGAACCATAGGTCAAGATATCTGCACCCAAATGTCTAGGTCTTTCGGCAAAGTTGATATCAAAGGTTTTAAATACTTCTTTGGCAACTTCTGGAGAAGAAACTACCATGATTGATGCTTCACCGAGTTTAAAGTGCATGAGAGGACCATATTTTTTTGCTAAGTCTCTCATACGATGATGGGGTAGAGATTTTCCAACTAAGTGGTGTATGCTACCGATTAGAGGTAGTGTCCATGGCCCCGGAGGAAGCTTCTCTTTTTTCTTGCTTGTGACTTTGGATTTCTTATCTAACAATTTGAGAAGTTGTGATATGAAAAGGATGAAGATTATTAACGAAAATAGAAAGAAGGGTAAGGATGATGATGAGGAGTAGTGATGATGCTCCATGAAGAAATCAAATGTGTAGAGAAAGTGAGAGCTAAGTGATTATAAAATTAAGCTAGTGCTTCTATATTTATAGAGTATGAAACGGATGCATGTATAAATATGATTAAAAACTCAGATCCAGTCGACTTCACGTGAAATTAATAGACGAGAGCGGTTAAATGAAAATGAAGTCGACTGCACTTGAGTTTTCATGAGTAAATTTTTAAAAGGAATTATAATTTTTTTATTAAATAAAAAATATTTTGTGTATTTATATATTCTTATTTCATACTTAATGTTAACATGTATTTTTGTTTACTATATATATATGATGCACTTTATTGTATCGAATAGAATGGATACAAATAATAACTCGAGTAAAGTATTGTTTTTGTCTCCAACGTTTGGGGTAAGTTCTAAAGTTGTCCCTAACGTTTCAATCGTCCTATTTAAGTCCCTAACGTTTTAAAATTGACTCAATGTTGTCCTGCCATTAGGATCCGTTAATAGAATTGATGGCAGGACAAAATTGAGATGATTTTGAAACGTTAGGAACTTAAATAGGACGAAAACATTGGGAATAAAAACGATACATAGAAATAAATTTTAATTTTATCCTTCAATAATATTAATTTTTACTGTACATAATATTCAATTATTTTTTAAATTACAGTTAATCACATTACTTTCATTCTAAATAAATTAATTTTTTTATAATTTTATTCTTAAAGTAATGTAACTTTTTTATAATTTTATCCTGCGGTCAATTTTATTAACGGATCCCTAACAGCAGGACAACATTGAGTCAATTTTGAAACGTTAAGGACTTAAATAGGACTATTGAAACGTTAGGGATAACTTTGAGACTTACCCTAAACGTTGGGGACAAAAATGATACTTTACTCTAATAAGATCTTTTAAAATAAATTAAAGGTTAATTTATAGGAAAATTTTACACGTATTAGTTTTTTGGAAAAATTTATTTATTTGAAATTAAATCATTTCAATTGAAGAAATAGACTCATAATAACATCTTTAAAACTTGAAAGTTAACCTAACTAATAATAATGATAATAAAAGAAAATAGCTGTATACAACAACAATAATAATAAAACCACATGGCTGCGTAGGTGTTATAATTTATATATTGCTTGTATAGATGCAGGATTCTTTGATTGACTTAGAAGTTAGAACCTCTTCCATGCCATATTTTTCATGTTTCTTCAGTACAAAATATTTATACTATGCGTGTGTATATATAATAATACAGAAATGTTTGGTAACAAACAATAATTAGCTAAAATTAGCTAATTTTTTTTATTTAATATGTGATTAAATGTTAAATAAAAAAAGTTTCGATTATTTTTTTGTTTCCTAATATTACCGATGAGAATATAATATAGATAGGTGCCTTCTGCTGTGCTCCCAAATCAAGGGGGCAGGGTCCCATAATAACGACTGAAATAGGTAAATATTATTAGGTACTCTAAATGCACATGTTATCTTTGGTGATAAGTGTTAATTGGTCAATAACGTATAACTTGGATTTCGGTTAAACAAACGTGAGGTATTTAAATATCGTCGGATGCAGTAATTTATTAGTCAATAATAAATTTTTAATAAAACTCTAATTAACTTGTCAAATTGGAGATTGATAATTAACTTGTCGATTTGGAGACTAAATGAATCAGTGGATCATCAAAATTAATTGTAGGGCCGTTAAAATGGGTTAAATTTATCAGGTTAGTCTTTTTATCTATTTAAATGGACAGACTTTGCCTCTAAAATTAAACCTGTTTAAATTTTAGGGTAGACCCGATTAATTCAAAAAAAATGACGAGTTAAACAGGTTAGCTCGCGGGCTAAATTGGTAGCCCATTTATTTTTTTTACATTTTTTTCAAAAAAAATAGCACTTTTAGCTAATATTTCTCCCGATCCGACCCGAAAAAAATATTATTTTTAAAGATTTTTGACTTAAAAGTGGTATTTTTTGTCAAAATATTTTTTAAAAAATAAAATAAAATGATAAACGGGCTGACCCGTTTAACCCGTCGAACTGACCATAAACAGTCCAGACTAAAAAAATAAAACCTGCGAATAAAGCGGACTTAAACGAGCCAACCTATTTAACCTGCAGGCTTAATGGTCCGGGCCTAAATGGGCCGGACTAACCCGTTTGACGGCCCTAATTAATTGTTATTAGCACTAAATTCCGATAAATTAACTTTTGTTATTATTATTTTTTTTTTGGTCCAACACTTTCACACATTCATTACTATGGGTTCTTATATTTCACTGCCATGGTTAGGCCCATGTTCCAAACCCGGTTAATTACTTGAATGGATCCTTAAGGAGTTGGGCTTCAAATATAAATTTCAGTGCAAATTATTCAACCTAACAAAATTAAGCACAAATTTGTATGCAGCTAAGGCCTAATTGAGATTACGCATTAGCATACTTTTTAATATGCTGCACTGGGTTTGAAGTTGAACTTTGGCAATACCAAGTGGTGGATAAGAACCCTTAAAAATGTTGGATGTATGAGTGGATAGTTTGTGAGTTTGTGATATAATGCTTAGGATTGGGAGCAGAAGGTCTAAAATTCAGAAAATGAAAGAGAAGTAACATACAAAACATGGTAGATACTACTATAAAGATTTTACAATTGTCTTTATATGAAGATGCTTCTTTTTTACCATTAGATCATGAATTGTACGGTTTGATTTTGATGTGCTACAAAAATGTTTTTTTTTTAAGTGTGGCTAAACAAATAAAATACACTTTTAACACAAGAATCTTCATAAGAAGATATTTTAGCATCTTCATTTGAGTAGGTGCCACAAAACATTACCATATCAACCAATACTATATACATTATACAATGAGTGCAAACATTTTCAAGACTAAGAACTAACATAAACTTCCATGTATTAGACTAAAGAGAGCAATCTGCACATCATTGTTTTCAATCCATGAAAGGAGAAGTTAGAAGTTTAGAACCACATTTGACTTGCTTGAATGTGTATAGGAACAATTATACCTTAGAAAAGAGTCTAACAATGCAGGACCTATGTACCTGAGTTAACCAAAACTACCACTCCTACTGTCAGAACAAGATTGTGAGAATGGGAGCTTTCTTTTGCGTGATTCAGTAGTTTTTGCTTGCGTTACTCGTGAAATAGGGATATCATCATCATCATTGTCGCTGTCACTGATCTCGATGATATTTTGCAATTTGGATCCTCCCTCAGCTGCATCAAAGGTATGGAAATTGAAGAATTCTAGATTGGATAATGGAATGAAATATATATCTATAGTTATTGCAACATTTTTTAGGTAACATCAATCATAAGCATTTCATGTAATTGAAAGTCTATTGGTATAAGAATAATGCATTCAACAAGTTTGGATAACATATACAATAGGAAACTCTGTGATCTTGCTTGTATAAATTGATCAATTTACTTATCTACTCAACAATGGTAAAGAAAATTTAAACAATAGTATTTTAGAATTTTCTGATACTCACAAATCTCATGTAATTAAGATTTTCCTAATCAAGACAAGAAGTGAACATCAAAGAGAGTAAATTGGAACAATATTCTATTTACATAGCACAAATAATCAATCTTATCCTATTCACATAATTTTGTTTGGTAAACTTGGTAGTTATGAACTTAATACTTGTGGAAGCACCAACCTGATAAACTTCACTAAGCACTATGACATTTTGATTTCAAAGTAAATTGAAATCTGTATTGAATTTATGTTGGCAATGTGTCATAGTAAAATCACTAGAAGAAATTTCCCAATTCTTTCAAAAGTTATTTAAAATATATATGAAAGGGAACATGTTCTGTTAATGCAGCTTCCAAAATACTAGTTCAATGTGTTGAGACTTGAGACTAATATATTGCTCTTAAGAGTTAAGACTCAATCAAACATAATCATGACCTACACACCTAAAAACCTGACAAAATTATATAATTAATGCAAAGATCACTATAGAGTAATATTTTCAGAGTACTACCAATAAAAAAAATGAACATTACTAATTGATTTAGCCATAAGAGAATTTGAAGTAGAATTTCAATACCAGCTGCAGCACCATAAGATTGATGAAAATCTTTGTGTTGCAAAGGAAGAGAACCATCATTAACTTCATCATTCAACTCCTTCACTTCTTCTTTGACTTTAGAAGGAAAACCAGGATCATCAGCTTCATTAATATCATGCTCTCCATCAAAAGAAGCATTACTCATCAAAAACTTTGCACTTTCCTCCAATTTCACAACCCTATCAAGCAATTCCAAAAACTTACAATCAGACTTCAATTTCTCGTCCACCAACTTCCCATTCTTATCATTCAACTCAGTAATGGTATCCAAATTATTCTTCTTTTCAGCCTCTAACTCGGCCACTTTCTTCCTTAATTCATCAAAAGCATTGCCATCAACCTCACATTTCTTCTTCAACTCCAACAACTTAAGATTCTCACACTCTAACTCTTTGTTCTTCTTCCTCAAATTCTCAATGGTTGCCTTGTCCAACCCACTTTCCTTCACTCCTTTAAACAACGTCTCATAAAGCCCCTGTACCTTCTCACACTCTTGCTCTTTCTTCTTCAATTTATCCTCAGCATCAATCCTTGCTAGACTCTGAAGCTGAAACTTCTCTTCAAGTTGACCAGCCTTGGTTTTAAGTTTTTTCTCTCTTTCTACCAAAACCTCTTCAACTCTGTCATAATCCTCTTTTTGCCACTTAACTCGAAGAATTTGAATGAGCTCAGGAATGCTCATCGTCTCCAAGCTTTTGTTACTGGTTGATGAGAGAATGGGGGGTGACCCAGGTTCGGTTTTTGGTTGAATTGACATAACGAGGGCAAAAAATTCGAACTTTGGAGAAAAAGGGGAGTGGGGTTCGAAAAAGTTATTGCCTTCTCGGTGTCTGAAGCGGAAAAAATTGGAGCGATGACACTGTGAACGAGGAACAGAGGAAGATGAAGAGAAGAAGCATGCTTTTCTTTTTTTGTAACAGTGAATAGTGAAATTGTTACCGGTCTGCACTTTGAAACTTGGAAGGGAAGTGTATGAAAATTGATGTTTGATTGTTTGGGAAACTCAGAAGACATCTCTGTAATTAAATGCAAGGAGGGTAGAGTTGGAACTACAATGCAAAATGAAGCAGTATAAGAAAATTGAGAAAAAATCTTATGGAAAAATATAGGTAAACAATGAAAATGTTAAACAATGTAAATAATAGATATATCGGATGTTTATTTTACTAGTGTACGGATGGTTATTTTAATATTAAAATTTAAAAGATTAATTTAAAAGTATAATGTATTTTTATTTGATTAGTAGTTGTTCATATTGTTCAACAAAATTATTGTCCCTGGCATTTCTCAAATCTTATATACACTCTAGAATTTAGATAGTAGATGACTAGATGTCAAAGAAATTTCTTTTCTCTAGGTTAATTTAGTATCATAAAATAATTAAAGGAAAAGAGATAAAAAAAATTCAATGAATTGTTGTTAAACAATAAATACTAGATAATAGAATCTCTCAAAAATTGAATGAATTTATATTGTTTAGAATTTAGATTGAAAAAAAAAAGAGATGGTCAATGATAATACTAAAAAAATGTATACTCTCTGTGTAACGTATAGTACTTTTTTCCTCTAGATATGTTCAATAGTTATAACTAACTAAAGATTAGATTAAGCTCCTAACTTAATACATAGTTACAGAAATAAATTTTGTTTTTTTACCAAAGATAGGAGACTCGAATCTGTAACCTCTTAATTGAGTATAGAGAGACTATGTCATTTGAGCTATTACTCATTAGCAGTTACAGAAATAGATTATCACTATAATAAAATGAAATAAAATATGAATATATATTCTAGTAAAATTTACATTCAAAACTTTAATTCTACTTAATCAATTTTAAATACTTAAAACGTTCTAAACAACATTTTTTATACTAGTTATCTATATAGTCAATCACAGCATTTTTATTCGTATTCAACTCTAATAATTCAGCAACAGATAACAACTTAAAAGGCAACATATTATGGTGATATCCTCTTTTATTAACTACTCGAGTTTTATCCATATTAAATTTTATTGGGAATGGATTTTTTTGGTGAAAAAAAAATTAGATGGTATCAATTGTAATTTTTTATTCTCTCTTTTTTATATTTAATTTTAATCAATCTGACCTAAGCCAAAGCAAAATCCATGCTAATCCACATTATATACGCTATTTCAATCCTCATTAATTACTACTAATCATACCTATTCAATCCTGCAATTTTAAGAACAACACATTCATTACTTTATCTTTTATAATATTTATACTTATCTATAGATATCTGCAGAAGTAAATCACCATTTATTCTTCTATATTTTTTCCACAACATATTTTAGAATAACAAAACAATTATCATGCAAACAATCAAAATATGAAACATTTTTCAATTATGTTCATCTAAAACACTTCAAATATTGAAAACTGTTCCCAAAATAGCAAACATGTTATATTTGACCTGGTTAAACTCAGAACATAAATCTACCAAAATATTACAATCAAAACTCATCCAATACCATATATTTAAACAGAAACAAAAAATATATTCTTTCACATAGAAGTATAGAACAAACATCAAGAGACTGCCACATCTTCACTCTCACTCTCTTGATCCTGATCATCATCAACCAGCTGACCATTAATGACCACCTTGCATGGATCCATGACAGCAAAGTCCAATGTTGGCGCAATAAACCTCACCTGTTCCACAGCTCTATCAAACCCAAAGATAAACATTTCAAATCCATGATTCTCCTTGTCAGTCTCCAAACTCTTCTTCTCCATCGTCAACTCCATCACTTTTGTCTGCAAATCGACTTTATCTTCATCTAATTTTTTCTCCTTTTCCTCTAATTGTAACATCTTCTCCATCAAACCTTTCATTTTTTCATCTTTTAATTCTATCTGTTCTAAAGCGACCCGGAATTTCTTCTCTTTTTCTAGATTCTCCTGCATAAGTTTTTCCATACTTTTCTTGTCAAAAGTATCACTTGCATGTTTTAATTCTTGAGTTCGACCAATAGATAACAATCGACCTCCAATAACCTACAAAAAAAAATTCAATTGCCTTTATAGTCTCATTAAAAGTAATAAATAATTTAATACATTATAAACAAAACTAATTACCTGTAAGTATTGAGCTATACCAACATCATCCACATCATGAACTAATTTTACATCAGTAGAACATTGTCCATACTCATCAGCCATTAACATAAAAGGAAAGTGCTCACTCCACATGGATAAAGGATCAATATTTCTCTTGTACCCATGAAGTTCTTTTTGATTTTTGATAAACTTTTCTATCTCTCCCAAACTAATCTTTTTTCCCGCAACTTTAAAGTTGATCAGATCTACAATTGTATTCTTCTGAGTATCAATCTCCGCTCTTTTTCTTTTCAAGCTAAAATTTTTCTTGCGAGCAATAGGCTGATCCTCTATTTTCTCATCTACCAACTTTCCATTCTCATCATTCAACTCAGTAGTGGTATCCAAATTATTCTTCTTTTCAGCCTCTAACTCAGCCACTTTCTTCCTTAATTCATCAACAGCATTGCCATCAACTTCACATTTGTTCTTCAACTCCAACAACTTGCGATTCTCGCACTCTAACTCCTTGTTCTTCTTCCTCAAGTTCTCAATGGTTTCCTTATCCAATCCACTTTCCTTCACTTCCTTAAACAACGCCTCATAAAGCCCTTGTACCTTCTCAGCATCAATCGTAGCTAGACTCTGAACCTGAAACTTCTCTTCAAGTTGACCAACCTTGGTTTTAAGTTTTTCCTCTCTTGCTACCAAAACCTCTTCAACTCTGTCATAATACTCTTTTTGCCACTTAATTCGAAGAATTTGAATGAGTTCAGGAATGCTCATCGTCTCCCAGCTTTTGTTGCTGGTTGATGAGAGAATGGGGGGTGACCCAGGTTCGGTTTTTGGTTGAATTGACATGATAAGGGCAAAAGATTCGAACTTTGAAGAAAACGGGAAGTGGGGTTCGAAAAAGTTATTGCCTTTTCTTTGTCTGAAGCTGAAAAAATGGGAGAAATGTCACTGTGAATGAGGAACAGAGGAAGATGAAGAGAAGAAGCATGCTTTTCTTCTTTTGTAACAGTGAATAGTGAAGTTGTTACCGGTCTGCCCTTTGAAACTTGGAAGGGCAGTGTATGAAAATTAATGTTTGATTTTTTGGGAACTCAGAAGACATTTTTGTAATTAAATGCAAGGAGGGTAGAGTTGGAACTACAATGCAAAATGAAGTAGTATAAGAAAATTGAGAAAAATTCTATATATACACTCTAGATGAGTAGATGCCAAAGAAAATTTTTCCTCTACGTGAATTTATTATCATAAAATAGTTAAAGGAAAAGAGATTTAAAAAATGAATGAATTGTTGTTAAACAATAGAAGATAGAATCTCTGAAAAAGTTGAATGAGTTTCTATTGTTTAGAAGTTAGAATTTAGATTGAAAAAAAAAATAAAAATGGGGGTGGTCAATGATAATACTAAAAAAAATTATATTAAATATCTTGTTTTATTAAAATTTGTAGTTTCTCACTATGTATAACGTATAGTACTTTTTTTCCTCTAGATATGTTCAATATTTGTAACTAATTAAGATTAGATTAAGCTCCTAACATAATATATAGTTATACTCTACTAAAATTTTTACATTCAAAACTTTTATTCCTTAACTTGAGAACTTGTGTTAATAAAATTACATTTTATTCTGCTAATATATATATATATTAGTGAAGATCATGGGAGGAATTTGGTGCTTGTTGGTGACTGGTGAGTGATATGTGATAGGAATCAACTCCAAATCATATTTTCTTACAGATAAGCCAAAGGATTCAGCCATGTCAAGTTCTTCAGGTTTGTTCCCATTAGGCTCCACCTTCCAATCAAAATGGAAAAGCAAACATGCAAGCGTGAATTCAACATCAACAGCCCCAAATGTGATCCCTTGACAAATCCTTCTTCCACCACTAAATGCTATAAACTTGTATTCTGAATCTTTGTAATCATCTGATGAGTTATCATCATCATCAATGAAAATGAAAATACTAAAAAAACGAGTGATCTTAAGGGAACTCTATTACATGCAAGGCTTCATATTCAAAAGAATACTAATCAATGATTGCTTTGACAAAACTGTAAAAGCTTGAAGAGAAAGAATCATACGAGTGTCATGACATCAATTCAATTTTTGCATGATTTTTGAACTGAAACATACTAACCAAAATGATTGCTTTGACAACACTGTCAGATAAGGGATATTGGAGATCATTCTGCTTTTGAAGCCTTAAAAGAATATCAACAATATCTTCTCCTCCTCCACCACCACTGTAATTTTGTCCCTATGATCTGTCACAATGTTCTCAAGTATCCTATCCACTTCTCGGTGAAGCTTGTCGATTTTTTTCCTGAACCCGGTAAGAACCTCAAGAACTCCAATGGAAGGATACAGATCAACAACAGAGAACTCTGAAACTGCCTCCATGACATCCTTCATGAATTCTATATACACTTCTTGATAAACTCAGAAGATGCAAAAGATTAGATGAAGAGTGGTTTTGTGTGGTACTCACACTCTATCTAATAACATGGTATGTATCAACTTGGTACGCCAAACAAATAATACATCTCTGATAATAATTTTTTT
>NC_029791.2:1436628-1438822 GCF_000816755.2 Arachis ipaensis | reverse complement strand
GGAACTCCATTTAAATTGGTTTCAAGAATTTTAGATTAAATACTTTATATTTCTAATAAATTTTTATTATTTTCCGCCAGATAAATTGGACATTTATTACTTAAAAGAAATTAATATAATATTCAATTTAAATGTTTACTAAAAACGATATTTTGAAACTAAAATATCCGATCTAAAATTTGAAAAAGTGCATCTCCGTTAGTCTTTTATAGAAGTGTCGTCTAAACGTTGATGATGTGACATTTCATCTGTATGTTAATGTGTACCAAACTTGAATTTGATTCAAATTGGTACCTGAAATTGCTTAATAATATCCAAATTAGTGCATTTTCAATTATAAAACTCTAATCCCCAAATTATTGTCTTCTCTTCTTCGATCTCTCTGTTGTCTTCCTCTCTTCTTCGTCCTCTCTGCTATCTTCAAGTTCATATTCATCCTGAACTACAACATCAATATATTTACCTAAAAACTATTTTAATTGCAAATTAATGTGGTTGGATTAATTTTAAGTTCAACATAAATTTAAATTATATGTATTCTTGCAAGTTCGTCCATTAAGCTAAAATATATTTTTCACTTTTAAGAAGATAACTATTGTCATCATCTTCAAGGTCTTAACATTACCTTTTAAGTTTGTCATCTTCCAATTGAACTCATGCAAAATTTTTTGTGAAATGGATGTTGCATAAACGGGTTCTTCACCTCCATCAACCCAACAGAAAAAAGTACAATGGATTTCATACTGCAAAGTAAAAAATGCAAGTGAATCCAAACTCAAAGTGAAACTATCTTAACATTTTCCTTAGAGTCATAACCTTACCTCATAGTTTGGACAACCATAAAATAATCTACCAGGATTCTCTGTCGTCGTTGAGTACTTCATCACCATCCAAAGTCTGCAATTATAAAATTCAAGTTTGGTACACATCACCATTTAGCTGGAATGCCACATCATCGACGTTTAGACGGCACTTCTGTAAGGGACTAACGGAGATGCACTTTTGGAATTTCAGGAATTTAATTGGTTATTTTAAAAAGTCGATGGCTAAATTGAATAGCGATTTAAAATTCAGAGACCATTTCCAGTATGGAAAAGTATATGGAACCAAAAGGTAATCAGCTAAAAAGTAAACAAAACCGTTTAATTAAAATCACTTTTTGAATATGTTTGAAAACTGCTCCTGGGATCACGGAGCACAAACCAAAACCCGATTTTTCATGGAGCCCAAACACATTTTGGCTGATTTTTGGCTGATATGCTTTTGGTTCCCTAGTTGTTCTGAGTATTTACTCGATATATATCTATATATAATAATCTCTAACATAATTCATTTAAATTTAGCTAATTTTTTCATTCAAAACGTTTTTAATAATCTCCTAACATATTTTTATAAAGTTTTTTTTATGTACTTTTATTTAAAACTTGTCACCTTAATTAAACAATAAATTTTTAAGTACAGCATAAAAGTGTCTCTAATGTTATTTATGAAAATTCTTAGTTGGTAATTAGTATCTATGCAAAGATAAATTACCAAACATCTTTTTAACTACTTACTAATTATTATTATTCAAATGGCAAATGATGATGTGAAATAGGAACCACAAATAGATCATTTTTCCTTCTCATAGTAATGCCAAAATCTTCTATCATGTCCAAATTCTCATGACTAACTCCAAAGGGAAGATCCCAATCAAAATAGTATAGTAATTGTGCAAGTGGAAGTTCAATGTTTGGTAGAGCAAATAACATGCCAGGACACATTCTCTTTCCTGCACCAAATGGGATGAATTCAAAATGGGATCCTTTGTAGTCAATTTCACTATCCAAGAACCTCTCAGGATAGAATTTCTCTGCTTCATTCCAATACTTGGGATCTCTTCCAATTGCCCATGAATTCACAAGCACTTGGGTTCCTGCTGGTATTGTGTATCCATTGATCTCACAAGTTTCACGACATTCTCTTGGAAGTAAAGCACCACCTGGAGGATGTAGTCTCATACTTTCTTTAATAATTGCTTTTAGAAATTGAAGTTCCCCAAGATCATTCTCGTCCACATAACCTATTTTTTGCATTAACATAATACAAAAAAATAAATAATTAAAAATGTATCCGAATAATTTAAAAAATTTTTGAATTTTATTATTGACAAAAATATTTTTAAATAATTTAAAAAGTAACAAAAATAATCCAC
>NC_029791.2:1434111-1436567 GCF_000816755.2 Arachis ipaensis | reverse complement strand
CTATATAAATATTACATAAATATTTAAAGAGTAATATTGTAAAAAAAATAAGAAAAGATAAAAAAAATTCTTCTTATACCATAAACAATGTATAAAAATATAAAAAAATTTATGTAAATATTATTTTTTAGGAGTTTTCGACCTCCTACCACAATAGATAGAAAAAGTAAAAATATAATATTTATGTACAACCTTTGTTACCGAAAACTTCTCTAATTTCTGCTTGTGCCTTTTTTAGCACTCTTGGATTTTTTAGCATCTCTGAAAAAACCCATTCCATAGTTGAAGATGATGTCTCACTCCCAGCAAGTAGCATGTCCTGCAATAATAATAGAGTAACAACAATTAAGAGAAAATAAAGCACTATACGCTTATTATTATAGATTCACATCACCTCCCATATATTAATCATGAAGTGCCAAGATCAATAATAAAACCTTAGTAATATCTAACCTAAGCATAATATACCGAATAAAAAATATTATATATACACAAAATTAACTATATATTTAATATATATTATTTTATATATTTTTAGTTTAAATAAATTAGAGGAAGTATAGGAAGCTAATAGAACTGTACAATGGTTATAATGGACTTCGATTCAGTAAGATATAAGATGTTTATTACCTATATCCGGATGGTTATTCTGGATAATATGGGTGTATTGTGTTTGATAAATTAGTAATATTTTATTTTGGATGTTCATTTTTAACTCATACTTGATCAAATAAATAGCCCATTGTACACATTGTACAAATACTCTATTAGTTCCTTAGCGGAATTCATTTTTTAATAATGACATATTCACGTAAAAATCACGTTTTAAACAACAGATAGATAAATTAACATATTTAACTAAATATATTTAATCGAATCATAATTTACCGTATAATATTTAGGTGAAGATATCATTATTATTGAGGTATCCATCTATATACTGATTTGGACATTTAATTTGGTCATAAATCGTACCTGAAGAAGAGCTTTAACGTTGTTTCTTGAGAATTGAAATTCAGGGGTGCAGTTATCTGCTTCGAGACTCAAAAGAAAAGAGAGAAGAGTGCCATCTGCATTACCAGTCTTGGATTTTGCTGCAGCAATGATATCATCAAGAATTCTATCACTTGTTCTATGCATATCCTCCAATTCACGCATGGCTCCGTTAATCCTATGCAGCCACTTTTGGGAAGGGAAGATGTTACTAACATTGAAATTCTCATTCGTTCTCAAAATCCTCTTCATGTAAGAAATAAACGCTTCCTGGTCACCGCTTTTTGAACCCAACGTCGCCTTCGCAGTAATGCTATACGTCATATTGAGAAGCGTATCGCTAAGGTTGATAACAGAACCGATGTTTCTAGAAACAGATCTTACTAATCTAGAAACTTCTTCGTTTCTTATGGATTGAAACGATCGCACGCGCTTTGCGCTGAGCAATTCTTGCGTGCAAATTCTCCTTATGCGCTTCCAGTAGTCTCCATAGGGTGAAAGCGTGAAGGTGATGTAACCGTAAGTTACAGCTTCGGCGGCGACGATTTGAGGCCGTTGAGCGAAGGCGGTGTCATGTGTTTTCAAGATCTGTTTCGAGATCTCCGGGGAAGAAATAACGATGACTGATGTCTCTCCGAGCTGAATATGCATCAAGGAGCCATGTTTCTTGGACAACTCTGTTAGGCGGCGGTGTGGAAGACCACCGAGGAGATGGTGTAAGCTGCCGAAAATTGGAAGCTTCCATGGCCCTGGTGGAAGATTCTTTGAGGAGGCTTTGCGGTTAGTTTTGATGAGTCTCTTTCTCAATTTTAGGATCAAAGATATTGAAATGATGATGATAAGACTTAGCACCATGGGAGATGATGAGAAACGAAACTCCATGGCAGAATACAATATTCGAATTCTGTAAATAAAAAAATTAAAACAAAATCTTAAATTCTAAAAATAAAACAAAATATTATAATTTAAATTTAAATATTCCATACTTTCCCTTAATTAAAAGAATTTAATTACATTCACTATACTTACTCTCTTAATTCATGTTTGCCCTTGAAGCTTCTTACAACTGAGTACGGATTCAAGCTCACACCACCACCCTTCCCACTAACAACACACATATATACAGAAGATGATAAAATGGTCAGGAATTAAGGTCTTTTCTTGTCAACGAGTAATAGCTCAAATGGCATAGTCTTCCGTACTCAAATAAGAGGTTACGGGTTCGAGTTTTCTATTTTTGCTAAAAAAAAAATTAGCATCCTTTCTTTTCTTTTCTTTTTTTTAAATAAAAAAGTATAAATAACTAACAATATTTTTGAACAATGTGTAAATAATATGAATTAATAAGATTAAAAGAATAAATTAATCTTAAATTTAATTAGTAGTATTAAATTAGGATATAATGTATTTTTATTTAATTAATAATTATTTATATTATTTAAAATGGTCATTGTTTACTTAGC
>NC_029791.2:1432787-1434076 GCF_000816755.2 Arachis ipaensis | reverse complement strand
GAATAAAAAAATAGTTATCTAACTAAAAATAATAAACTAAATCATCTACATATCTATTAAATTAAATATCTGACATATTTATTATTTATATTATTTAATATTTTTATTATCTATCTATACTTTTTCTAATTATATTAGCTCATGTGATGCCAAACCCAACTAAATTTATCCATTGCAAGTCAAAAATCACAGTTGTACATAGCTCACATTTGGTTAGTTTTGTTATTCTTAGGGACGGCTCTTTATTGCCAAAAAAATATATTTATTGTCATCAAATTTTTTTTTTTTTGAGAGATGAAATAGGTAATTATTATTCATAAATAGGACTCATAATATTAAATAGGGCCAAATTACAAATGTAAAGAGGTGCTTCTTCTATCTACATTGAATTTGGATTGGTAAAACTAATTGAGCCAATTCATGTGTTATCCTATTACTAGATCTCTTGACATAAGAAAACGAAATTGATCTAAAAAAGCTAGAATAATGAAAACAATTAGCAATAAAGTTACCAAAATAATTTCTGCCATGTTTCTTATTATTTAGAGCATTGATCACCTAAATATTATCATTATCATGTTCCAGGATTACTTCAAAAAGACAATATTCATAGACTAGTTTAAGATCCATTGCACACATATAAGCTTCAGCTTCAAAGAGTAGGAGTGACAATTTCATATTCTACGTGACCGTTACAGCAATCCTTTCACACCAATTCCGGATAACTGCCCCTATTTCATAATTGATCCTTCTCCTCTTTTACCTGCATAGACATTAATTTTCCACAGATTGGATGGTGGGCATTCCCACTTCTCAGCACTTAAAGTCTCAAGAGTGGTTGGTGAGTGAAATTAAACTCTGGATTCTGATCCATACAGATTTTTTAGAAATTTTCATTGGCTTTTGACATTCTTTCTACTATCTCTTGAAGAATTCTCCACTTATCTTCGAATACTACTTCATTTTGGACTTTTCAGAGAGCAGCCAGACTATAACATAACAGAAGAGACTTTGATTTGTATAGCTGAGCTCAGCTATAGATAATCTGATCCAGTACGAGGGAAAATTGGCATGGATAGAAAATATTTTTACCGTTAGAGAGTTGCAGAACCCATAGTTATAAAAATCGGATCGAATCGACTGGTTCGATCGAAAAACTGAAAAACCGGACTTTACACTGATCTAGTCCGAAGTTAGGACCGTTCAAGGCAGAGAACCGGAACGAACGTATTAATATTTAATAACAACTAACGTCCCAAAGTGGATTGCTTTTATACGTATTTCATACG
>NC_029791.2:1431842-1432615 GCF_000816755.2 Arachis ipaensis | reverse complement strand
AAGACTATTATATTTTACACTAACTTTTTTTAAATTTAATATTAATAAGATTGTAATCTATTAGTTTATTTTCGTACGTATATTTTAAACTTTTCACAGTATCAAGTTCTTACTAATTAATAAAAAAAAAATATGTCAAATAACACTGAATTTAATGTTAAATTTCATAAACATAAACTACGGTGTATAAATTTCTAATCCAAGAATAAATTTGTAAATAGAGTTATTCAAGTGGCACATTATGGTGGACAATGGGAATCACAAATAGCTCATTTTTCCTTCTCATAGTACTGCCTAAATCTTCAGTCATGTCAAAATTCTCATGACTAATTCCCCAGGGAAGTTCCCAATCAAAATAATACAACAATTGTGCAAGTGGAAGTTCAATATTAGGTTCAGCAAATGAAATGCCAGGACACATTCTTTTCCCTGCACCAAATGGGATGAATTCAAAATGGGATCCTTTGTAATCAATTTCACTATCCAAGAATCTCTCAGGATAGAATCTCTCAGCTTCACTCCAATATTTTGGATCTCTTCCAATTGCCCATACATTTACAAACACTTGAGTTCCAACTGGTATTGTATATCCATTAATCTCACAACATTTAAGACACTCTTTTGGAAGTAACACTGGAGTTGGAGGGTGTAGTCTCATACTTTCTTTAATCACTGCTTTTAGAAATTTCAATTCTTCAAGACCCATCTCATCAACAAAATCTATGTGGCACAAATACAAATACAAGTATATATTAAATATAATATAGTATGAT
>NC_029791.2:1425493-1431748 GCF_000816755.2 Arachis ipaensis | reverse complement strand
ATATAATATTAATATAAGAATTTTATATAACTAATTTTTAAATTTATTATTTAAAAAATTATCTAAATACATAGATGTGATTAGTGATTAGATAACCGTATAAAATATTTTCAATTCATCTAAATTATTTTTTTTATGGATATACAAATATATACTTTTTTCATGCGAGTCATATTTAAAAATGAAAAATACTATGAGTCATTAAAATTTATTATTTTTAGTCATCACTTAATCATCAACTTCCACATTATTTTTTAATTCGACAGATCAAGGATTAATCCGTTGTGTAACTTAGCTCCATTTAAGGGCAGGGACGGACCTAGAGGGGGCGAGTAGTGGCCTCGGCCCCCAAAATTTTTAGAAACTATATTTATATATGAGATATGTATTTAAAAAAATAAAAAATATTATATAATTTAGTATTTTTATATGTATTATTTTTTATTATGTAATAGATTTATGTCTTAATTGTTTAATTTACTAATATTTTTCACTTAACTAATTTAATATCATATGCTCAAGTCTTTGTAACTTTCAAATTAGTTTTTATATAATAATCTCTATATTTCTCCATACTAAACTTTCTGAATCCATCCCTGATTAAGGGTATGTTATTGGTCAACCTCTAACACTTGTTTAAGCAGACCAATGAGCTGACTACTCGACCAAATCTAAATTAGTTTAACTCAATTCATTTAATCTAGTAATCTAATAACATATTTTATCTCTTACTTTTAAACATTGATAGCCAACTGATGACCAAAAATAATAAATTTTGATGATCCTTTAACATTCTTCCAGTAAAAATATTTATAAAAAAAAATAACCTTTGTTGCCGAAAACTTTCCTAACTTCTGCTTGTGCTTTCTTCAGCACTCTTGGATTTTTTAGCATCTCAGAGAAAATCCATTCCACAGTTAAAGATGTAGTTTCACCTCCCGCAATTAACATGTCCTACACCATATATACTAAGAAAAATTTTAAGTGTACCGGAAACACCAGTATTTCAATTGTTTTAACCGTTGATTTCAATTAATATATATTATATATATTTTTTATAATTTAGATCAACGGTTAAAATAACTAGAAAATCGGTGTTTCCGATACACTTGAAACACTTCCTATATTATATATTTTCAAAAACCTTAATAAACAAACATGAAATTAACCAGATAATACAGAGAAATTAAACTAATACTAACCTGAAGAATAGCTTTAATATTGTCATTTGTCAATTGAAATTCACAAGCACCATTTTCTTTGAGTTTCAAAAGAATACCCAGAAGAGTACCATCTCCATCTCCATCTATCTTTGATGTTGCTTCATCAATGATATCATCAAGAACCCTATCACATGTTCTATGCATCTCCTTCACTTTACGTTCCACTCCACTAATCACATGCAACCATTTCTGAGAAGGAAACAAGTTACTAACACCAAAAGCAAGTGACGAAGATGTTAAAGTTTCCTTGATGATTGAAACATATGCGTCTTGATCCTTCGTTTTCTTTCCGAATGTGGCTCTCGCTATGATGCTGTATGACATGTTCAAGAACATCTCAGTGAGGTTGATGGATGAACCAACGTTCATGGAGACAGATCTTACTAAGCTTGAAACCTCTTCCATTCTTATGAACTTGAACGATCTAACGCGCTTGGCGCTCAACAATTCGACCGTGCAAATCTTCCTTACCTGCTTCCAGAAGTTTCCGTATGGCGAAAACGCAAGATCTGTCCAACCATAAGTTAGAGCTTCAATGGCGGGAAACTGAGGCCGTTGAGCGAAGGCGGTGTCATGGGTTTTGAAGAGCTCTTTGGCGATCTCCGGTGAAGAAATGACTATGGCTGGTGTCTCTCCGAGCTGCATGTGGATTATGGGGCCATGTTTTTTGGATAGTTTTGTTAGGCGGCGGTGTGGAAGATCGCCGATGAGATGGTGGATGCTTCCGAGAATTGGTAGCTTCCATGGCCCTGGTGGAAGATTATTACTTGATGCTCTGCCATTAGTTTTGAATCTCTTTCTTCCCAACTTGAGGATCAAAGAGATTAAGATGATAATGATAATAGGACTTTGAAGGATGATAGAGAATGATGAGAAATGAAACTCCATCATGGAAACATGTTTTAGAATTTAGCTTATGTGTAAGATATATACAGGTGGAGACTCGCATGAAGTTGATAATTGAAAATCGTTAGATAACAATTTAGTTAAACTTGTCGAATCATCTAATGATTCTCAACTATTAATTTCACTTCATATAAAAGAAAAAAAAAGGAAAAAGATGATCTACCAAATAATAAAAGTTAGGCACTTTCTTAATCAATCTATTTTGGATTTGGTCCCTCTTCACCAAACTAATTAATATTCCCTGTGACACAAGTTATACAGCTTTACCAATCAGTACAAATATTTTCATGCAATTAGAAAATCAAACCTGTTATAATATATTTTGAGTTAATTATTGTTTTTATAACTGATTTATCAATATTTTTTGAGTTAATTTGTTTATATAGAGTTGGTCTTTAATTAGAAGCAGGGCCATAGCTAGCCAGAGATATTCAAATAGATATTCAATTCAATCTTATATGCAATATCCACAAAGTCTACTCTTAATTATTGAAGCTGCTTTCCTAAATTGATATCAGGAAAAATGGTGTTAGATTATGGACTTGGTTGCTCATTGATATATCAAACAACTGATCTTCAAGTTTGTTTTAGCTTAGCAAGTAGAGAAATTGAATCCCCTGCCCCTTCATTCACATAAATTTTCACTTGATGCAGAATAACTATTGTTTGAAAGCTAAATTATCTGCAAACAACTGAGATTACTGCACACATTTATATGCTTAGCTGTTGTGCATATATATATATATATATACTCCATGATTCCATCCTCTAGACCTTAACCAGGCTTGGATTTTAAGGCTGCCTTGTAGGAAATGGGAATCACAAAAGGGAGTTTTCATCAATCAAAAGACAGAAGACTACCATCTTTTATCAACATTCTTGGTTGTTGATTTTGTCTTGATATATTATCAAGAATCATATCACTAGTTCTATACATCTCCTTCACTTTATGCATCACTCCACTAATCAGTAATCACATGCAGCCACTTTTGTGAAGCAAACAACTTCTGCGGCAAGAAAGCAAGGTCACTCTGGAAAGGCAGTGTCTCAAGACCTCTTTGGCAATCTCCGGCGAAGAGAGAACTATGGCCGATGAAGTGATGTATGCTATCAAAGCTTGATAGTTCCTATGGTCCTAGTGGAAGATTATGTGAGGCTGCAATTTTTGACCTATGATTGTTACTGATCTTATTACATAACTGCACACAATTTGGTTGCAATTTAATTAAAACAAGCATGTCTCACAAGGAGAACCACAAAACAAGAACATACTATGTAAGATACTATATAAGCAACACAACCTAAATTATTGTAGTAGTTATTACAGAAGGATGGTTCTGAAACCTTACAACAACACTTATAGATACAGCTTTGTTGTTCTGCATACTAAATATTTCTGATAGACTAATACAATGGTCCTGAGGGCACTTTGCTGTTATTATTTTTCTTTCGTTTATTGTTAGCAGGAGAACATGGATTCACTCTTACATAACAAACAAGAAGCCACCCTCCCCAAAATCAAGAATACAAACCTAAACCATGTTTCAAGCTTCAACTCTAAGCCAACTTATTCAGTAATTATCTCAGGACAGAAATACAGAAACACATGGAAATCGAACTTATTCGGAGAAATAGGCAAAATGTCTCTATCTCAGAGACAATTTATCAGAGACAGACAGAATTCTATCTTTTCTTGTTCCTGAATCCTGTTTTCATATGTTCTATATCCTGAGAATCCTACCGAAGAGTAAATGCATGCTAAAATCTAAATACAGTAATCATAAAATTCAGTAATATTTGAAGTATGATCCATGGTGAAGCTAGGCATCTTGTCCAGCTTAACAGGGTTGTTCTTGCCTCCAACCAACTTAGCAGGATTCCCAACAACAGTAGTCCTAGGAGGAACATCCTTAATCACCACAGAACCAGCACCAATCTTAGCACATTCACCAACCTTAATGTTCCCCAAAATACAAGTCCCTGCACCAATCAAAACCCCATCACCAATCTTTGGATGCCTATCACCAGAAGCTTTACCAGTTCCACCCAAAGTCACACTATGCAAAATTGACACATTGTTACCAATCACTGCAGTTTCACCAACCACTAATCCAGTTGCATGATCAAGCAGAATCCCACTTCCAATCTTAGCACCGGGATGAATATCTACTGCGAAAACCTCGGAAACTCGGTTCTGGATCATAACTGCCAAGACTTTTCTTCCTTGAAGCCATAGCTTATGAGCAACTCTATGAGATTGGCATGCTAAGAAGCCTTTGAAGTTCAAGAAGCAATGCACATGGCTTATGCAAGCAGGGTCTCTTTCGTTAACTGCTTTGAGATCTTCCTTCACAGAATCCATGATTTCTTGGTCAGATTTCAAGATCCCAACAAAAAGATCAAAGAGTGTGTTACTTGGAAGGCTTGCACTGCTTAATCTGTTAGCAAGGTGATTGGCCAAAGCAGATTCCAATGAATCATGAGACAGAATTGAAGATTGGTAGTAACTATTCAGAATAGGTTCCTCAGTTACATCAAGTTCAGCCTCTTCCTTCATCTTCGGCCATAGATCCACAGCTTCATTTTCTTGAACTTCCTCAACAAAAGTAGGGGTAGTCTGAAGAGTTTTCACCTGGTACTTGCAAACACCATCAGTGAAATTGTTTCTGAAGATTCTGGAGAAACCCCTTGAGTTATTTTTGGTCAACGTTGAACTTGAAGCATCAATTGAAGCAGAAAAAGAAGCAGAAGACTTAGAAGGCAAGGTTTTAGGTGAAGGAAGAGGAGTGAGAGGAGAAAAAGGGGTGTGGCAAGTTAAGAACTTTGGATTGAGAAGAAAAAGAAGAGAGAATTGGGTTGGTGTTGGGTTGACAAAGGAAGTGAGGGAGCGTCCTGCCATGAGCACCATGATTTTCCTGGAAAAGTTTTGAAGATTTTCTGGGAAAGTAGGTTTGGCAGGAAAAGAATGTTTATGAGGAAATGATTATTAGTGTTTGGAGATTGGTCAATGATTTGTGATCCAAAAGGAAAGTTCACAGAAGAATGAATGAATGAGTTGGTGAGAGAGATAGTGGAGACAAGAATCTAGCACTCTAGATTATATAAAACATCATATGTAAACTGTTTGAGGATTAATAAAAAAACAATATTTACCCAAAAATTAAATAAAATATTTTTTTTTTGTTTTTTATACTCAACATTTATTCGATAATTTTGGAGATAATATATCTACTTATGTTTATGACTGTTAGATTTACTCAAAATACTGAATTAATAAAACACATCTTCCATCAATAAATCATTAATCCAATCATTTATAATAAATTTTAGAGAAAGTCTAGGGAGCCAATGGCGTAAGCGTACAATGTGTACAATGAAGGTTTAGAAAGTATTAGAGATATCATTATTAGTGTTACATTATCCTGTCAAGTTACGTTTTTGGGATGAGTGGTTTCAGAACATGGTATAAGAATTCCAGATGCGGAAGATCAAGAGTTCGAACCTTGGTGAACCCAAAATTAACTTTTTATAACATGAGATGTTTATTATCCCTGGTATCCGGATGGTTATCCTTGGTATCCGGATGGTTATTCTGCATAGTATAAGTGATGTTCATTTAATTCATAAACCAAAAATTTAGCCCATTGTACATATTGTACACTTAGGCCATTGGCTCCCTAGCACTACTCTAAATTTTAATATGTATTGAAGACCTTGAGTCTTTGATGATTAAAAGAAAAGTTCATTTTTGCATCATAGAGTCAGATTGTTTGACCACTATATCCAAGGCACTTCTAATGTAACCCCTTACATCACCATTGTTCATATTCCAATTAAAATAAGTGATAACAAAGTTTTTTATTCTATCATTTATTTTTGGGTATTGATAGAATAAATAATAATATCTTCCATACAAACAAAACAAGACTGTGTATGGGTCAGAATGCAATGTATGAAAATTAATAAAAGTAAGCTATACTATAATAGTGTGCATCCTATACAAAAATATATGGGTAAATTACACCAATTCTTTTTTAAAGAATAAGCAATATTATATATTAAAAATATATACAAAATCATAAACTTTAGATAATATATATTGTAAATTTGTAATATCATATAATTT
>NC_029791.2:1418436-1425185 GCF_000816755.2 Arachis ipaensis | reverse complement strand
ATTGTACCTTTTTTATGTTATATCTCATGTCCCATTTCAGGTTTTAAGCTTTATTCTTTGTATATTATGGGGACATGGAATCGTGGATAGCAGCCTCTAAAAATAAAAGATTCTCCACTTGGAATTTTGGATATACAAATAATGTTCTCATTTTATTAATTACCAAAAAATGTATTATTTGATGCTTTATGTTGTATATACTTTTTATATAAGGTCAGAAAGGTCTAGGACCTACAAAATCGTATAATAATTTCGTTTGCACAATCGTTGAATTAGAAAGCAAGCTTATCTTGTTCTTGACCGGAACATCAATATAAACCAACCCAAAAAAAAGCAGCAGCAATAATTGGGGTCAAGCAACATAAAGAAGAAGTAGCTACAAACTTGTATATGTTTTAATTTTTGTCCTCTTTTTTATTCGTAAATTCATAATTATATTTACTTCTTTTAAGCACCATCATTTTATTTTCTTCATTTACTAAAAGGTTAGTGAAGGATTGCTATGATAGAAGACAAGAAAAGAAATAGACAAAGGCATGTGTTCTGCATTTCTTACCTTTTCTATAATGAAATCTCACCGATGTATTCATCATCTTTAGACCAATCTTCATAGCGAAAGAAAAATACTTGCTTGTTTTCATAAATTTTACGTGTATTATTATATGATTATAAATTTATAACTTCAGTTATCGATAAGTACCAATGTACAAACAATTATATACTCTAATTATTAAAAAGCATGTTCCATGTAAATTCAAAATTCAATATTAATGAACCTCTTTTTTATAAAGATTATTTTAACCAAAATATTATTGTAATTCATTCTACAAGCATTGGAATATGAAATGTTTAAATGTTACAACTCTGTGGACTAAGTCTATAGGGCTGAAATAAATGACGATATAAATAAATAGATATAGGTAAATACAGGCTTTAGTAACTTGAAAAAATAAAATATTCTAGGATTCCTTCATTATAAATTACACTTGATTTGCATGTGGATCAATCATATTACATACATAGAATAAAAATTCAACAAAGCTCTCTATCAAGGGAAGAATCAACCGTAAGAACTGCATGCATGTTTATGCCTTCAACTTGGAAAATCAGGTTACTACTCAACAAGCTTGTCCAAACAATAATTTGGAAGTGTCTTCCCCCAGATAATTTTCTCAGTAACATAATCCAATCCTTGAAACCATAATAAAATTTGACATCAATAGAAAATCAACAATGCCAGAAAGTGTAAAGGAGACAACATTTGCAAGGGAATAGCATCATGCATAGCTTTTCAAAATTCAAACCAATAAAGGTAATACACCACTACAACAAAGTAGAGTCTATACAAATATCTATGCAACAAATGTAGGTACTTTTTGAAAACCTTGCTAGGGTATATACAAATGTAGTGCAGAAAACAAAATGACAATTGAAGGCGAAATGCCCTGTATCTTTTAAAAAATCACATTTCTTAACCATTGATGGGTGAAGTGAAGCTTACTCGGGTGCAATATGGATTAAGAGCCGTAAAATGTCGATAGCTCAGAGCTTGACCTCTACATCCACACCAGCAGGAAGATCAAGCTGCATCAGAGAATCTATTGTTTGTGCTGTAGGATACAAAATATCAATGAGACGCTGATGTGTTCTGATCTCAAAATGGAATCGAGCATCCTTATGTACATGTGGCGATTTAAGAACACAATAAATTCTCTTCTTCGTTGGCAATGGTACAGGACCCATGGTTTTTGCATTGGTATTCCTTGCTGCATCTAGTATCTGCTTGCAAGAATCCTCTATCAAGGGCACCCAGTAAGACCTAAGTTTGATTCTAATCTTCTGCTTAGGCGCCATCTGAAAATGGAGGGAAAACTTCAGGTAAACTGAAATTGATAAGGAATTAAGGAAAACAGTTACGAATCGGGAACAAGATATAACAGAGTTGATGAATATACCATATCTGGATCACCACCAATGCTAATTGAGGAAGTGGTACGAGTGTCTGAATCTCCAACCTTAGAAAACAACACAACAAAATCAACAAAATCACCAAATTGATTCAGGAGAAGTATGAATGGATATCATTCATTCATAGCTAAGCGAGATATCATTTTCTTTTTTTTGACAGAATATGATTTTTTATTAAAACTCTCTTGGAAATTCAGTTCCAAAAACTGTGAATTTACAAAGACCATGAAAGGTACCAGGCCTGAGTAGAGAAGAGGAAAGAAAGAAGAGTAGAGAGAGAGTTTTGTGATTGAATCTGATCTTAATCTTATTATTCAAGTTAATTACAATGTTACAGTGCTCTGCTATATATACAGACACGGAACAGAAATGTGAATGGAAGGTTGTAACTAACTGAAGAGCCAACCTGGCACTCTTAACAGACTTCTCTAACTAACTCTAACTGAAAGCTAAAGCATTACTAACTTCAAACTGTTTTAACTGAATTCCAGCTCCTTTGAGTAGCTGGATTCAATCATTACTCTATCAGACCAAATAGCATTGTTTGATTCATATATACAACTCAATCTAGTGAAAAAGGATTATATTTATAAATCACTATTAGTAACCTCAACAGAAACTTGCCTTTGTTAAGTGTGTCTCTTAGCTTGAACTATAAAATTTTATCCTAAACATTTGCATAGTTATCCTTTTGCTAGAACATTATATCCACCTAATGGTAGAAAAATTCTATCCAGGCTCCTTGTCCTAATCCATAATTGAATCCACAAAACTAAAGAAAAATCATAGAGCTAAGTTCATTCATTCATTGTTAAATTCAATCTCATTCTAGTGACCAAGCACTCTGAGAAACAAATCAAACAATATACATAGATATATACTATATTACATTGCACAATTTCCAATTATCATTTTCACCATCCAGAAAACTCAAGTTATCCGAATTCGAATGAACAAAAATGAAGAAATGCGATATGCACAGACCTGAAAGGTGGTCGCCTCAGATTCATCATCGCCAAGGGTTTCTGGAGGTACGTCTAGCGGTTCCTCAGAATCCAAAACTTCAGGCGCGGCATAAACCCTAGTTGATGAGTGAAGCAGCTTAGGGGTTCTGAGCTTGAAGGTGTTACCAGATTGAAAGCACAAAGACGCAAACTTTGGGTTGGAAGAGAGCGAGGAGGAAGAGGTAGAGAGAGAAAGAGGAGGAAGTAGTGCCGCAGAGAGAGAAGAAATCATCGCCATCGAAGAAGCTCTGAGGTGAAGAAGCTCACTCTACACTATCTGAAAAATTTTATCCATTTGTTTTTTTTTTTTTGGTCAGGTGGATCCATTTGTTTTCTAAATTATTATTTAGAAAAATATTTTGGGCCTAAGTTACTGTTCGAGGCCCATAATGAATAAGTACTCAACTTCATATGGATCATTGTTGAAGATACGATCCAATTTATTGACCAAAAACAGTAGGCCCAATTTCAATTTTTTTTTACATTCTAATTTTTTGGCAGTAACAATTTTATTTTTTAACAATTACACTCGGCTTCTTTAAATAAAAACTTTTGAAAACTCTTAACTCTGTAAAATTGTTCATATTAAATTACATATTTTCTTGTTGTATACTCAACTTTGTCACTTCACACCAACGCATGGTGTTTCACTGTTTTTGTTTTTTTTTTTTTTTATTATTGGTCACTTGAATCCAATGTAAGGGTAGGTTTACCAAACAATATTTAAACTTCTAAAATGTCGTCTCGAATATATATACACAGGTATAAATGAAGAAAAAATTGTGGCCTAACAAAAAACAATCACATCAGCGCAGCTTTTGGTATATGGAATTAAGAAAAGGTAAATAGTTACATTAATTCTTATTTATGGTCAAATGGACCATATGTGTTAATGAGGTGCCAGTTGAAAAATATGAACCTCAAGCAATTTTTACTTTTTTTTTTCTTTAATTTCTTTTATCGATATAAATCATACTATGATAATTTTTTTTTTTTAACCAAAGATAGGAGACTCGAACTCGCAACCTCTTAATTGAGTATGGAGAGACTATGCCATTTGAACTATTACTCATTGGCCATACTATGATACATTTAAAAGTAAAGTAGATAAAGTTAAATTGTGAACCTTTATATATAAAAGTGAAAAATAAGAATTTATATATCAAAACATAAATCATATTGTTAAATATGATTTTTTTTTTCTTCCTATATATCATTTAAGTAGGAGCCAATTGAAACTATATAGTTCAATCGATGTAGATTTTTTAAATATTAAATTTAAGTATCATATCTTTAGAAAACCATTTTTAGTGAAAAAAAATAAAAATTTAGCTAATACCAATTTAGATACAAGGAAAAAATGTTAATTAGCTAATATTTTTATTCTTGTTAAATAACTTTTTTAATTATTAGAAAAAAAAAAGAGATTAATTTAGCTAATATCCAGATTAATTTTCTTTGTGCCTAGCTCTATTACTGGTTAATCCATATTACTTATTAACCATATATAATTTCTTTTTTCTTCACCGAAGAAAAGAAAATATTGTTTTGCATTGAATGTGCCTATGTTAGTTTCATGAAGCTACAACCGCACTTGTTGCTGAGGAGTTCTTTCCAACTTCTAACAGTTTCAGTCCTTCATTAATTATTTGCCTTATTAGCTCATTCAATTATCTTATGCTTAATCTTATTAGCCCTCCTTAAATTAAACCCAATATATATTGGTTAATTATTCCTAGCTATTAATTCCGTTAAAACCATTATTAATTATATCCTCTTGTCATAGAGGAGTAGTGAACTGGTGATGATGAATAATGGTAGACAAGTTATTGTGGTTGATCAAGGTGGTAATGGAGATTTAACAACAGTTCAAGGTGCTGTTGATATAGTTCAACAAAACAAGAAAGAGTCAAGATTTATATTTTTTCTGGAATTTATAGGTACATAATTATTGCCATTTTTACATTCAATTTCAACTCTTTCTTTTTTTGTTAGCATTGTCATCATAATTCTAATATGTTTTTCTTTTCTTATTGTTAACTTTTATGTATGTTTAATATTAGAGATATAACTATTTTATGCGTTTTTTTATTAATTTATTTTTTTTAAAAAAAATTAGAGATTAATAAAATTATGAAAGAATAGGAAAAGCAAAGAAAGAATTTTTATTGATTATTGATTAATTGAATTGAACATGTGTTGTAAACTATGAGGGTAAAACTAAATATATATAGAGCATTGTCCTATGAAAGATAAAAGTAAAGATAAGATAAGAAGAGAAGATAACATAAAGATAAGATAAGATAAAATAATAAAGACTAAAATTGTAATTGAATTTATGTATTCTGTTGGGCTGAATTTGTGGGTCACGAGACTTCTTTATTGTTGTCATAGACTAATATAGAAGAATAGTTTAATAGAGATCAATTTTTGTATGGTTTTGAATTTATCTAATTACAAGATCAATTTTTATTGAAAATCTTTTTGAATAAAATATATTTTGAGTTTAGTTTTAATGCACTAAGAATATAAAAAGATTTAGACAAATTCAGTTATAAAAAAAATTACCTTCGTTTTTTTATCACTATTCACGCTGTTATTATAATAGTTATTTTTAATAACATGTTAAATAATTGAATGTACCAATAAAACTGTTTTACAATAATAATATATCAAAATTAAATTCATATTTTTTATTTTACTAGTTGGCTTACTAATAGAAATGACTATGAAAGTTGAAAGATGTTTGATTTACAAGATTGTTATATTGTTTGATTAATAGTAGAATTTGGTAGATAAAGTTGTATTCTACCAAGTTAGGGTTGTTGGGGAACAAGATACTCTCCTTGATAACACAGGAACCCATTATTTCTACCAAACTTACATCCAAGGATCTGTTGATTTCGTATGTGGCCAAGCAAAATCACTCTTTCATGTAATCACTTGTTAGTTCTTACTTTATTTTCCTTTTCATTTTAAAGTAATAACTAATTATTCACTCAGAGAATTATTGGCTTAAACATTTATATTTGAGTAGATTTTTGGTGTAATGTCTCAAACCTTGCACTTTGCGGGGAAAAAAAATCTCTTTAAACTTTTTTAAAACCTTTTTTCTGTTTTTGGTAATTTGAAAAGTTCAATGTAGGAATGTATACTATACTCAGTAGCTGAGAATCGGGGAGCAATTGCAGCTCATCATAGAAATTCAGCAGAAGAAGATACAGGATTTTCATTTGAAGATATTTTCATGGAAATTAAAGTAAATACAACATTTTCATATTATATTTTTTCTTGGTTCACAAGTTTAAGGGGATGTTTGGTTTATATTTTTTGTTTTTAGAATTTTATAAAGAAAAAAAAAATCAAAACACAAATTAATAACAAGAATTCTAAAATCTCAAACAAATTGTCATAAGAATCAAAATAATGATCATAAATGTTGATAATTTTTGTTTAAAAATAAAATGCTCTGCTCCTTTTGATGACTTGATATTAGGAACTCTGTTAGAGCATGAAATCTATACTTACTATCACAAAAATGGGTTAGATTGAAATAAATAAATAAATAAATAATTTTGACCAAGTAATCAAATACAATGTCTTACCATTGAGGAATAGTAATGGTAGAAAGTAGCAACACCACCATGACTTTAGAGATACATACACATTTGTGCAAAAATTGATACCAATTCAGTGAATCACTCTATGATCCTAACCAAGTTATCATAAATGTGGAGAGGTGAGAGGTGATGGAACCATGTGTGTGCTAT
The DNA here is from genome assembly GCF_000816755.2 of Arachis ipaensis. NCBI lineage: Eukaryota > Viridiplantae > Streptophyta > Magnoliopsida > Fabales > Fabaceae > Arachis > Arachis ipaensis. Next base: position 1,418,443 of record NC_029791.2, on the reverse strand, counting down.
TATTATT
>NC_029791.2:1411430-1418397 GCF_000816755.2 Arachis ipaensis | reverse complement strand
CTTTTTATTATTATTAGAATTTAATTTTAATACATTATTAATATAAAATAATTTTACATGTACATTTAATTACATAATATTATATCAATAAAAATAATTATATTTTATATTAATTACATGAATAATTATCTAAAAAACAAATGTGATGTGAGAGAGAGAAAGAGAGAGAGAGTAAGGCATGGCAATGGCACTCATGAACAAAGACTTTGAAGCAGCCTCATGCTACATAGTAATTATTTGTTACCTTAAATTGCCAATGACAGTAGTGAAGAATGGAGAGTTTTGAAATGATTTGGTATTGTACAGTCCCATACATTAACAAGGTACTTAAAGAACAACCCACACCAAATATTCTTCAATATTCTTCAAGATAACATATTGTAACTGCTACACTCATCATTATATGATAGCTACATTTATTGTCCATATTTTTATTCCAATTATGATTCACTTTACAGCTTCAAGTTATCTCTCAATTTTCTTTCTTAATTTTTATTTTTTTAGCTATTAATATATTGTCATTTATTTCAGAAATTATCAATTTTTTAGGTATTTTTTTTACCACCAATATCGACTATTTGCATGAATTATTATTTTGTTAATCTAGTGTAAACAAATAGAATGAAATAATGGTTTAATTACTCTACTGGTCTCTATAGTTTCGCAAAATTTTCAATTAGGTTCATATACTTTTTTTTCTTTTAATTGAGTCCTTGTACCAATTTTTTTTTATTTGGGTCCCTACACTTTTTTTTTTCTTTTATTTAGGTTCATGTACCAATTCTTGTTTTTTAGTTGGGTCCCTATAAAATTAAGTCAATTACTACTAAGAGAAACTTAATTGAAAAAAAAATTGGTACAGGGACCCAATTAAAAAGAAAAAAATATAGAGACCTAATTAAAAATTTTACGAAACTATAAGAACCACAAGATTAATTAAACCTAAAATAATTGTATAAATATCATTTTCCATTAAAAAAAAATGGTCCTACCAAATTGTCTATTTTTTTTTTTTGGTGACTACCAAATTGTCTATTTAAAGCTAAACAACAGTGTCCACCGCAATTTTTCTGTGTTTCTATTAGATCAAGTTAAAATTCTTTGGTTCACAATTTCTTCTTTTATTATCTTCCTAACGAACCAGAAAAGAGAAGCAAGGACTAAAAATAATAATAATAATATTAATATTAATAAAAAAAAGCAGGGTCAAATGCTTATAATATAATCATTGTTTTAAAGACCAGAAACATTCTCAATGGTAGTTTATCCAATTATTTCTCATTCAAAAGCACATTTTAATATTAGCATTTGTAGTAGCTCAACCATAACTTCCAAAATCATATCATCTACCAAATTTAAAAAATAAAATCAACAAGTCAACAAAATTCATTATTGAAACCCATAAAAAGGAATGAGGCTATATATACTCTACTATTACTAATTTGCTATCACACACACATGATACATTTACGGTAGAAACTTAGTTGCAGTCGACTTCACGTGAAGTTGATAATTGAGAGCGATTAAATGATTTGACTGATTTGACTAAAATTTCATCTAACGGCTCTCAACTATCAACTTCATGTGAAGTCTACTGCACCTGAGTTTCCACCTACATTTACACGGTATAATTTAATTTTTTCTATATTAGCAATATAAAAAACTTCTATATAACAAAAATAAGTAAATAACTAACTTGTAAATTTATTATTTAAATACATAAAATAATTAAATTATCGTATAAAATTATTTACATATACTTTTTATTTTATAAATTTAATTTTGATGTATTGTCTGCGTAAAATTATTTTACACGTGTATTCAATCAGTAAAGCTATATTAATAAAAATTACTTTTTATATTAACTACGTAAATAATTATCTAAAAAAAACAGTTATAATTGCACGAGTGTGTAAAATGTTAAATTAAACTCAAAATTGCATTCATGTGAATGCAATTGATGAAGTAAAGTAAATAATAAGATCCAATTCCAATATAGCATATCTTTATGTTCCTCTATAAATTAAACACAAGTACAAAGTCTCTTTATGTTCCTCTTTCAATTAAACACAATTAAAACAAGCCCATGTTTTCATATATATTATTATTATTTATTAATAATAAAATATTATGTTATTTTCATGCACCACATACAACGCTTCCTTATTTATTGTATTCAGCTACTCCACGCTTCAACTCAAATAAACCGTTACCATTATAAGCTTTATTTATTCTTCTTCATTCACTTTCTCACTAGAGTTTCTTGAACAACTAAAGAAACCTTCTTCTTCATGATCATGGGGTTGTTTCCTAGAGTTATTATGGTCTTGTTTGTTGTTATGGTTTTGAGTTTGAAGGTTCAGGTGAATTTAGCAGCAGCAGCAGAAGAAGAAGAAGGTTATTTCAATGGGAATGTTGATGATGATGATGATGATAATGTGAAGAGCTACATTAGTTGGGAGGATTTGGAAGTGGGGGAGGAGAGTTTGGAATTGAAATCAAAGAAAGAGGTTAGAGTTATTGTGGTTGATCAACATGGTAAGGGACATTCAAAAACTGTTCAAGGTGCTGTGAATATGGTTCCAGATCACAACAAAGAAAGGGTCAAAATTTACATTTATCCAGGAACTTATAGGTCAGTCACTAACTTCTTTTTATTACTTTTATCTACCATAAATTCTCTTGAATGAAAAAGATAAGCTTTTGGTTTTTGGGTTAATGGCACCAATTATATTTGGTTTCTCAAATATTCCTCTGTTTTGAAAGCTATATTCTTATATCATCAAGTGATTAAAAATTTTACCTACATTGTGTTGGTCAATTGGTATGAGTTTCTGTTAGTTTTTTTTATAGTCCGGATCCTCAAAATTAGTCCTTAAAAAGATTTAGACGCTTCGAAAAAAATCGATAAAATTGAGGGACTAAATTGATTTTTGCCTAATTTAAATATTACCCTTTGAGTTTGAACTCTAAAAAAATAATAACAAAAGATGAGCTATGATCTTTTTTTTTTAAGCCTAACTAGTAGATATCAATAAAAAAAATTTGACTTTCTATACTTTGACTTAGTTTATATGAAAATTATGCAGGGAAAAAGTGCTTGTGCCAAAGAGCAAACCTTATATTTCATTTATAGGTAAAAGAAATGAAACATCAAGTGCTGTGATTACTTGGAACAGCAAATCATCTGATCAAGGCCCTAATGGCCAAACATTGGGAACCTATGGTTCAGCAACTGTTGGAATTGACTCTGATTATTTCTGTGCCTCTCAGGTCACTTTTGAGGTAAATTCAGGACACATTTTTCTATTTTACTTTTATGGAACAATATCAGAATATGTAACAAAACTTTAATTTGGTTTGTTTCAGAATTCAGTGGTTGCAATGCCTGGTGGAAATGGAATGCAAGCAGTGGCACTAAGGGTAAACAGTAATAGAGCCATGTTCTATAAAGTTAAGATCAAAGGAACACAGGACACTCTCTTAGACAACACAGGAACACATTACTTCTATAAATGTTACATCCAAGGAAAGATTGATTTCATCTTTGGCAGTGCTAAATCACTCTATGAGGTACCAATAACTTTATGTACTCTTTTCCTTTCCTAGTTTATTAGTTCACTATTCACCTATGTTGCAAAAATACTTTATTTTCACTCATATATGCTAATAATAAATAGTTTTCTAGCCGTTCGATTTTCAGAACCTTGATATTGTTTTTAAGATTGAATTAGATCTACTCGATTCGAAATCTGACAAAATGAACAGAAATGTAGGCTTGAGTCAATAGCTGAGAGCTTTGGAGCAATTGCAGCACATCATAGGGATTCAGAAAAGCAAGACACAGGATTTTCATTTGTAGGATGCAAGATTAGAGGGAGTGGGAGTGTGTACCTTGGAAGAGCATGGGGTAACTACTCAAGAATTATATACTCCAATTGTTACATGGATGATATCATCAATCCTCAAGGCTGGTCAGAATGGAACCATCCAGAAAGAAAAAGGTATATATTCAAATATGTGACTAATATTTTCATATAATTTAATTGTAGTAATATTGGATTCAATATTAATTAGTATTTGTAATTGTATGCAGGACTGCAGTGTTTGGTGAATATAAGAACATGGGAAGAGGAGCAGATAGAAGACAGAGAGTGGCATGGTCAAAATCATTCAACTATCAGGAAGCAAGGCCTTTCCTTGGCAAGAGCTTCATCAATGGAGATCAATGGCTCAGACTCTAGCATTATTCTATATATATAGAGATGATATGTTATGTTATGTAATATGTATATGACTTTTATTAGTATATTATTGTTCTAACTCGTTTATCTCCTTACACATTAGCAAATGAATTTTTTTTATGAATTTTATTTGAGTGTGTGTTCAAGTGTTGCAAACAAGTACAAATTAAAGAAAACTAAATGTTTATTATTATTATTATTATTAATGCTAAACCGCAATATGCTTTTTTTTGTTGAAAGAATAAGAAGAAAAATGTTGAAGTGAAAAGAAATAAAGAATGCAAAATGGAGATGTTATGTTTGTTATGGATAAAAAATAGGTTTTGGTTTGGGACAAAAATAGGGTAAAAGTTTTCATATTTGAGTTTACAGCATTGTTTTAACGATTATGTTACATGTACACTAAAATTAGTCACTAAAATTAGCACGTATAAATTACATGTTGGAATATAATTTGATATTTTAATTATGATGATTACTTTTAATTTATTTTTTCACTCATCAAAATTTGGCTCTTTTTTTTGGTTGGTAAATTTGGCTCTTTTTATTTTTTGAACAATACTGCTTACGCTTTTTCTTGGGTATTGGCCCATGCTTTTTGTTAGGGCTCTTTTTGGTTATGGGCCTGTTAATTTTTAATGAGGTCCGCTAAAAAACGTAAGTTAAATGGATGTTCGTTATGACCAAAATATATTAAAAAATAAAAAGCCCATTGTTTTTGGAAAATGTGGATGATTCGTCCATACCAAAAATAGGTAAAGAAAATAGAAAAGGTATGTAGGTTGGGTCCTCCTAGCCCATACCCATGACCAAAAATATAAAAAAAAATAAAAAAGGTAAATGATTCAGACATGTTAATTGTTAACAGTGAAAATAGATTTAGGGTGAGGCAACTTTGACTTTTAAGTTAGGCTTTAGGGTGAAAGTGAAACCAACATTTTTTTTTTATTTGGCAGAATATGTTTGTTGGATGGATTTTATTTGACTTTATATTGTGAAATGAAATTATAGAGAGCATAAAAGCCGAAGGCCACGGAAAAATATCAAGGAGGTTCTATTTTTCTTATGATTTTATGTGCTTTATTTTTGTCTCCGTAATTTTAGGATGAAAAATAGGAAAAGATTAAGTTTTGGATGTGAATCAATGACTCAATGTATATCTGAAAAGACCTCATATATGTGTTATCTCTAGAATCTCCTATGAGTACATGTAGTACATCAAATTATAGGTGACATTATATGTTTAATTTAATTTCTTAGGAAATACCATGCAATTAGATAACATATTGCACATATTATTTAAAAAAAAAAGAAAGAAAATTATTCCAATATTTTCTCTAAAATTTAGACACTACAAAAAATTATCAGCATAACGATCGATTTAGCGACGAACGATTTTCAATCAAGAATACCAAACTCATACTAAACAATATCAATTGCTAACAAAATCGGTCGTTAAATGGCGACTAGTATTTCAATTCCTAAACGATTGCTATTAGCAATCAATTTTATTTATTGTTAAAATCGATTGTTATTCTAATATTTTTTGTAGTAAAAAAATATTACACTATGTCCTTAATAATATTTAGTAAAATGTGAAACTAACACTTTTATTTATTATAAACATTACTAATTGTGGAAGTTATTATTATATGCCGAGAATTTCGGTTATTTTTTTTATATATTTATCTTGGTTGTTTTTAACAAAATAAATAAAAAAAAAAAACTAAAACAAAAAACAAAAAAACAAAAAAACAAAAAGGAAAAAAGGAAAAGAAAGAGAGGGTTCCAAAGTTTCTTTTACATACATATCCCATTCATTCCCTTCCTTGTCATGTAAGAATATGGTACTTTAAAATATATAGATAATAGAACTGAAAATTAAAAGTCCTATGATCGATGTTGTAAAAAGATTAGATAGGGAACCAGGTTCTCCAAGCTTTATATACTTTTTCCAATCCAATACTTATCTATTTATCTTAAAATTTTCTTTTTTGACATTATCTATTATTCTATCCTTTTTCTCTGCGTGTAGTTTCGACAACATTTGTAGTTCTTGTTAGGTGCTGTAGAAAATTAATAATAATAAACATTGACATTAACATTAACAATTAAATTAAAGTATTATGTTTGTAATGTTTTCTTGAATGACTTAGAATGCTCCTTCCGTGACAATAATCATGAATTATTCTTGTACCAAAATACTTAATCATCATGTAAATTCCCAGAAACTATAAGAAAGTTTGAATAATCAACTATAAACTAGCCAAATCATTTGGATTGATATAGAAGCAATAATGCAGTATTAGATTTTGAGCTGTATGTTAAATTTTAATTACTATGTATCAGGTAATTAAGATGGGTTGAATTTGATGATTGGCACCGTTTTTATTTATGAAAGTTTAGAATACTGATAAATTTAATTATAAATGAAGGAAATTAATTTTATAAATAGATTTTGAGAAACAAAAATATCAAACATAAATTTTCATCATGGATATAGGTTTGTTAGTATTTTAAAACTTTTATAGAAATGATAATTTTTTTGTAAGTATAAATTTTTTGTCATTGCAAATCTTTTATGTTATTTTTTGTCAGTCCAAATCAACATGTTTTGCCACTTAAATTTAAAAAGATTAATTTTGATATATATAATAATATTATAAAATATTTTATATAATTATCTAATCATATTTATTTTTTTAAATGATTATTTATGCGTA
>NC_029791.2:1403603-1411401 GCF_000816755.2 Arachis ipaensis | reverse complement strand
TTTTATATATTTAAATACATGTATAAAATTATTTTACACTAACAATATATTAAAATTAAATTTTAAATTAAACTAACTTTGATACAACATTTTTTTATTGTTTTGTCGCTAACACGTTCAAGTTTAGATATTCAACAAAACATCACCAACATATTTTTATGAAATAAAACACAAATCCAAATACACAAACACACACACCCACCACTTAACACATATCATTACTTAAGTGATTATTAAACTATCTAACTTAACACTCACCATAAAATATCTAATAATTTTTAATTACCATTGTAATTCAAACCTCATAAGATTGCCACATACATGACAAGTCCAACTCAAAGAGGTGAACAATGAAGATAACCATTGCCAATTTGTGGGGGCAAATAGTGATTTGAAAATTGGCCACTACTTACCATTCAATTCAATTATATAACTATTTTTCTATCTTCATTCTATGACAAAATCCCTGAAGAGCAGGTGATGAGACTTTAGCACAACATCATCCAACGTTGCCATCTGCCTCACAATAATTTGCCACACACTCACACAGGGTCATTTTAGTAAAATCACAAAAAAATTAATCATACATATATCAGAAGGATGTTCCCATAGAGACGCGTAAAATTTTTTTTTTGTAAAAACACTTATGTATCGTATTATTATTGGATATATTAATGAACCGGTTATTTTTAAATTTCTTACCAAACTAAAATAAAACCAATTTTTTTTATAACAATAACAATAACAGTAATTTGCCACACACTCATAAAGGGTCATTTTAGTAAAATCACAAAAAAATTTAATCATACATATATAAGAAGGATGTCCCGTAAAAACGCGTAAAAAGTTTTTTTTGTAAAAACACTTACGTATTGTATTATTATTGGACATATTAATAAATCGATTATTTTTAAATTTCTTACCAAACTAGAATAAAACCGATTTTTTTATAACAATAACGATAACAATAATTTGCCACACACTCATAGAGGGTCATTTTAGTAAAATCACAAAAAATTAATCATACATATATAGCTACAAAAAATAAATCAACAAAACGAAAGATATCATTTAAATACCCTAAATAGATCACTGATTCCATGGAAATCTATGGATGCTTAAACTATCGGTTACACCTTAATTTCAGAGACGGAGAAGACGATGTTTTAAAATGACATTTCTCATGAGTGAAAGAAAAAAAAGGTTTTTTAATTGGAAATTAAAAAAAAAAAAAAATTAAAACCAACCTTCCTTAGCTTGGTTTTAATTTATTTAATTTAATTTCCCATATCTTATATTATATCAAATCATCACAATATGGATCAAATAAAGTACCAAAAGATTGCATCTTGTGTGACAGAAAGCATAAAGTGTCATCAAAATGTGTTTAAGATTACACAAGTTTTGGTGTCTTTATCTGTTTGTTCATTCATATTGTTTTCATCACCTTCTTCTTCTTCTTCTTCATTACATGTTTTCTTGCATTACTTCAAATTCTACTTGTCAACATTCCCATTCCAACTTTTCACACACAACATAGACAAGAATTCCATGTTTCTACTCTGCAATGGGCTCCTTGTCTTTGTTGGGATCACAAGATCTTTCTCTGGATCAAGAGATCATGATGATCAAGATTCTGTTAAGTATGGTGAAGAAGTAGGAGAAGAAGAAGAAGAAGAAGAAGAAGTGATGATGATGATGGAGGAGAAAACTGTTATTGAAGAGCATAATATTATTGTAGCAGAGGATGATGAAGTATTAGAAATCAAGCAATATGATGAAGAACAAGAAGAAGAAGCTGAAGATGATGGTAACATTGTTGAGCAGATCATTGTGGTAGATGAAGAACATCATCATGATCATGATCATGATCATGATGATGAACAAGTAGAAGAGGAGAAGAAGCTTCATGAAGAAGAAGAAAATAATGAACTATTTGATGATGCAGAACAAGAAGATGAAGAAAATGTATCAGAAAGTGATGATCAATTTCTGAGTGAAGGAAACTTTGAAGAAGAAGAAGAAGAGGAAGAAGAAGAGAGTAACATGTTAAGCACAGAAGAATTGAACAAGAAATTTGAAGATTTCATAAGAAGGATGAAGCAGGATCTAAGAATTGAAGCTCAAAGGCAATTAGTCATGGTTTAATTAATTACCAATAATCATTATTATCTTTTTTTTTTTTCGTTTTTTCTTTTCAAGGGAGGCATAGTTATTTTGTAGGTCTTTTTTTTTTTTTTTCTTTCTTTTTATTAATAACTTAGTTTAGTTGTAATATCCAATATGCAATGCAATTTTTCACTATGTGGTTGCATGCACAAATTAAGACCAAGTCCTAGTCCTACGTACAATATTTTTAATAATGTTTTTCAATTAAAGTCATAATCCAATCACATAAACAAGATAGAACAACATTAGAAAGCTATAAAAGAATAAATAAATTTATACAATTTCATTTATTCTAACAATCTATTTTCACAAAAATAGTAGTAAGCAATAATATAAAGATATAATTACAATCAGGGGCGGAGCTTAGTTCAGACAAGGGACCATGGTCCCCTCCAAACTTTTTATAAAAGAATTAGTAGTACTTTTTCAAAAGATAAAAAATAGTTTAATTGACTTAAATATTTTACTATGACTTAAAGTACCCAATAAGTTCAATAAGCAACACTCCCTCTATCTTTAAGTTCAAATATAAAAAATTAGATATTTTTTATTTATTTAATTTAATATTATTTTATATTTTATTGTTTATTTAATTTAATTTTTTATATAATAAAAAATAATAGAATATTCAATAAGTATTAATATTATTGTATTTATATAAATTGATAAAAAAATTCAATAAATATTATAAATTTTAATATTTGTCCTTCTAACTTCTTCTTTACATATTTTACAGGATATATATTCAAATTTGATATAAAATAATAATGAAAAATCAAAGAATTGATGCATTTTTTAAAAAGAAGGCTAATATTTAAGGAGAACATATAACTTTTACAATATCAACACATGTAGATAGTTCTTCTACTTTAATGAATCACGACAAAAGTGAGATACAACCTTTAAAAGTTCAAAAAGTTACGTCTGATGAGTTTGACCTTAATTTTTTGGAACGAGACCCTGGAAAATGGCTTTAAATCTAGCAATATCACCTAAACCAGAGAGATGAGATTAGACGAGTTTATCTTAAATGAGGTCCATATCAAAAGCATATTGATAATTATCCTCTATTTGTCCCCCAAATTTTGTTTCAAGTTCCACCTCTGATTACAATCCTTATTAGATGTGTTTAGTAGAATGATAAGCAAGGATAAGACACTAATATAAAGATATAATTACAATATATTTCAATGTTACTATAGTTTTCTTATAATATTTATTTAGAACTATCAAATATTTCTCTATACTCTTATGCCTATGTATTTTTGTTTTAAAATATTAAATAAACATAACCATTATATATGATGACATAAAAATTAACATATGCTCGGTAACCCTTTTTTTTCACAGGAAAAAAAATCAAAGAACTTAAAAGTTATATCTTACTATGATAAAATTATTAGAAAAACATTATATGAATAACAATAAATTCTTATAATGTATTGATAATTTATTATGCAATGGATTTGTTGCAAATTTACAATATTTTAGTAATTTGACGCCATGCATGATGGAGGGAAGTATTTGGATTAATCAACATGGAAAGAGAAAAACAAAACAAAAAACAAAAAAAACAAAAAAATCAACATGAAAAGATAGAAATAGATTCTTAAGAATAAATGTTTTAGCTTTGATATAATTCATTCATTAAACTAAAATTAGCTATCTGAATATTGTTGACAAAAGACATAATCAATTTAATTAGTCCGCTTAATTAAGTGTCCAAAATTTAAATTTAGTCGTATTAGTTTGTACATACAATAATTAATTCGTCAACAATAATAAATATTTAAATAAAATTTTAATTTGTGATGGATTAATTATTCATCTGTCGTATTAAAAAATTCGTGTGCAACAAAAAAAATTAATTAGTGGGCCATTACTAGGTATATAATATAGGAAAAATTTTAAATGTATCGTTATATATAATATATATTAATTAAAATCAACGATTAAAACAACTGAAACACCGGTATTTTCGTATATTTAAAATTTTTTCTATAAATATATGAGTTTAATTAGCTGTCAAAAGTGCACATGGAACCACTTGTTTGGTGGTTGTTATTCATGTAATGTCTGGCTAACAAGTGGTTTTGTATGAAAAACATTATTAACTCTGTTTTCAACATACATCTGTATGATTCTACAACATTCCAAATTCCAAATAATTGAAAATAGTAGTTTTCTAATTCTATGAGCCAGCTCATACGGTATTGTCCAAAATATGATTGATAAAGTTGAGACAATCAGTGATTAACAACTGATGTTACTGATAATGATAACTATCATCAACCATAATTAAAAACACCTATTTAATCATCCCATCAGCAACATTGCAAAGTGCAAATATTTTTGTTTATATAAGCATGCATCATCATCCATTTCTTTATTTATGCTTGTTCCTTTTAGACTAGTCCCATTATTTTTTGAGTAAATTAAATATTTTTTTATTATTCGGCTTAAATTGGCGGTTATTGAATCCAACCTTAGATCATTCTTAAAAAGTATAATATAGAATAAAATAACAAAATAAATTTTTAAAAATTTATATTTTCTTGAGTCACTCCCTTGTTCTACAACCAGCTCGATCACCTTTCACATGGTGCGGTGAGCGTGGAGCTGGGAATCAAGGTCGAGAGATTCATAATCAAGAGAGCAGGTTGATCTGAAAATTCTCAAGGTTCTGAATTTTTTCTTCCCTTTCACAAATTCTTCATTCTTCACTTAATCGTTCTTCTTCTTCCCTTTTCTTCCCTCTTCTCCCGAACTCACGCAGTAGAGTTTTGATGAGAACTTGATCGCTTTGCCGATTCCGCATCAAGGTCAAAGTGAAATTTCCGATCAAACGAGATCGTAGAGAAGAAGATCTGGATCTTCAACACCGAGATCCATTGATAATTCACTAAACTCAAGAAAGGTTTGTGAGATTCAAGTCCAGTCATGGAGCCAGAGCAAAATCAAACCTTCACAAACATTGACTTGCGAACTATCGCAAATCTGATGAATCAAATCAACACTATGCAAGCACAGGCGGCAAGAAACAATGTCAATCCCCTCAGCGATCCGAATGATCCGTATTATTTGCATCCTGGTGAAAGTCCAGGAACACCATTAATCTCCATCATGCTAGGTTTCAACAACTACCACAGCTGGGAAAGAGCAATGTTGAGAGCATTGACATCCAAGAATAAAGAAAAATTTGTGGATGGAACAATTGTGAAACCAGCTCCTGATGATCCTCTAAGCAAAGCATGGAATCGTTGCAACAATTATGTAGTTTCTTGGATCAATTTGGCATTGAGTCCAGAAATTGCACAAAGTGTAATGTGGCACAATGTAGCTTTCGATTTATGGCAAGATCTCAAGCGCCGGTACTGTCAGGGAGATATTTTCAAGATTGCTGAGCTTGATGATGAACTCTCATCAATCAAGCAAGGAGACCTCACAATAACTGCATACTTCACAAGATTAAAGGTGATTTGGGAGGAGCTTGAAAACCTAAGGCCAATTCCTCAATGCGTAGCATGTGACTCAAACAATTGCTTATGTGGATTGATGAAGGTCAGAAAATATCAAGATGATGCATATGTAGTAAGGTTCCTGAAGGGATTAAATGAAGCATACTCAAACGTGCGGTCACAAGTCATGATGATGGAGCCAGTTCCGAAGATTGATCAAGTCCTCTCAATGATACTCCAACAAGAGAGACAACTGCATACACTTGAACCAATTGACTGCAAAGCACTGATCAGTGCTTCAAACAACTTCAGCTACCCAAATAGAGGAAGGGGAAGAGGCAGAGCACCAGGAAGAAGCCATGGAAGGGGCAGAGGAGCCACAAAGCAGTGTTCATTTTGTGGCAAACTAGGTCATTTAGTGGATGTGTGCTACAAAAAGCATGGGATGCCTCCCCATCTCAAGCAAGGTAACCAGAGCCTGATCAACAACATGATTGCTGAACAGAATGATGAAAAATTCAGCACCACCCAAGGAGAGGCCAGTAAAGGTGAGTTAGAATTCACTATAGAGCAAAAACGCGCATTGATATCATTACTGCAGCAGCCGGATATGCAGCAGAATCAAACAAACCAAATAGTTGCACTTCCATCTAATCAAGGTATAGCTTATGTGATGTCTCTAAATGTTTTCAAATCTAACTCCTGGGTCATCGATTCAGGAGCAACAGATCGTGTTTCTTTTTCTCTAGAGTCATATCAATCGTATCATCAAATCAAACCTATAATTGTAAAATTGCCTGATGGTACTCACACTTCTACCTCCATTGCAGGAACTATAGTTTTCTCAAAACAATTTCTTCTCCTTGATGTCTTGTTCATACCACAATTTAAATTTAATTTAATATCTGTTTCAAAACTAACCAAATCTCTTCACTGTGAATTGGTATTTGATGATATGACTTGCAAGATTCAGGATTGCCTTTCTCAGAAGATAATTGGACTCTGTGTCTTCTCTGCCAAAGTAAGAAAAGACTGCAGAAAATTCCTCTCTTTCAATATTTACTCTTGAGTCACTCCCTTGTTCTACAACCAGCTCGATCACCTTTCACAATATCTGTTGTCTAAATAAAAGATTGCACTTTCTTTTACCTGATATATATAGACACAAAAACATGATTAATTTTTATGCTTTATACCGCTATTTTCACATTTTCACCACCTAGAACTAAAAAGCATCTCTTCTTTTTTTAAAAGGTATGCTGCCTAAAAATGTTTGAGATAAGAATGCTTTTGCAGTTGAAAAGATTAAGAAAAATAAAAAATAAAAAATAAAAATCTCATGAACCCGTAAAAGAGTTGACTTGCAATTAAATTTTTTTTTTATTTTAAAAAAGATTACCTCCTTCTCTGGAATTCACCTTTTATGCATATGAATAACTGAAGTACGTACGGATAAGCATTAAGTTAATGATTGCACCAAACATTATTATGAAAATGAAGCATCACACAAATATCACCCAAATGGCCCATGAATATGGATAGAGACTTCTTTATAAGCTTCAAATAATTGCCAAATTATGAGGGTCCAAAAAGCTTATTAACTTTTGGAAAAATATATAGAATCAAGACGGGATAAGCCCAAAAAATAAATAATTTAATTAATTTATAATTATATTTAATTAATTTTATTTATTTTTAATTTATAATATTTGATATTAATTGCTTCTCACCCCAAATTAAAATTCTGAATGATACGTTGGAGAAATAGGGGCGGGGATCACGGAACTTCTAATAATCCCGATTCTTAGTATATAAAAAATTTTATAAAATATATAAAAGAACATCCATTTAGTATAAAAAAGAAACATTCTGATACAATATATAAAAAAATTTATAAAATATATAAAATAACATCTATTTAGTATGAAAAAGAAATATTCTGATACTTAGTAGACGAAAAATTTTAATATCTAGCATAAGCACCATCCGCGTAATGATTGGATTTTAATATGTAACAAATAAAATAACTTGAAATTGCATAGAAGGCACCTCAAACAATTCAAAGTTCCAGCTATGTTTCAAATTTTATATATCTAAATTTTTCAAAACAAAGAAGGGTACAATAAGAATGTATGTGTGAATAAAACCAATTAAGAAGCTTGAAAATTGGA
>NC_029791.2:1402920-1403514 GCF_000816755.2 Arachis ipaensis | reverse complement strand
CTCTTCTTATTCTTATCTCTGAAAGTGACTTATTAAGATTTTGTCAATTAATTATTAGCATGCAATGGTACAAATGGCCAAAAATTAATAAATGCCTTTACACTGATATGGCAGAAAACTATGGACCTTTCATTTTCATTCTCTTAGATGGTTTTTTTCATGACAAACAAGTTCTTCTTAAATAGATCCTCTATCTAAATCATGGTGTGGTCAATCTCGAAATTCAATGTACTTGCATTATTTCCCTTATTATATGGAGGAATAATTAGTAAGGCTGCATGGAACATTGCATGTATTATGCTTAAAATAACAAATAACAAAATGAAATTTAAGATAAGAATTTAAATTGGTGTGGTAGGGTATATAATGTTATGTTTTTATTGATCATGATTATATTTTAATTAGTAGTGTATGTTTTATATATGTTCATTCAAGGAAATTTTTTATGTATTATTTTTTCTCCAATTTCAACTTATGATCATTAACATTTGAATTATATTACTAAGAATTTAACTAATTCAATTATCTAATTGAAATAATAATCACACGGAAAATGAAGTTATTATAACAACAATTTTGAATTTTCCGAATTTG
>NC_029791.2:1401991-1402760 GCF_000816755.2 Arachis ipaensis | reverse complement strand
GTACATATAACATGATTATTTTAATATCCAACCTCTTATTAATTATTTAAACCAATATCGGTGGAGCAATATTATTGTAAATGGAGGAACCTTCCAAACTTGATGAGACTAATCCTAAGGGACAAAAGCTACATAACATTAGTATATAGTATAGTCCATATATATTAAGATAATATAGTCCTACAAAAAATACTAAGACTGTCCTTGGTGTCCTACAAAGTACACCGATTCATGCATGAAATAATAATAAAACTAAAGCAATAATACAAAGAGAGAAAATTCCAAGATGTGCAAGAATTAGTAAGAAATAAATAAAGGTGGAGATTGTTACATGTCAAGGGTAAGAAAGAGCATCCACGTGAGTTCCTATATATAATTTGGTAGACAAAATTATTGATCAAGCTAAGCGTACGTGGATTTAGAAGAAGTCACATTTGATGTATGTGCATTAATCACATTGATTAAGACATATGATAAGGATTGTCCATTTTTGTAGCAATAATGCATTCTAGCTAGCTATATATTTATATATGCTCAATAATGAGAAATAGGAGCTGTATATGTTTGAAATTGATTTACATCACATATTTTAATATCAATTATGTGAGTAGATTTCCTTAGTCTTTTTCATGTCACCATAAGATACTGTTACATAATATTATTTGATATACCGAGTCACATGATGAGTTGGATGCAAAACTTCAGCTACCTATTTTGACATTGATCTTAAAGTTTGTTTTTTTTTTTTTTTATATGATCAAGGAATTTC
>NC_029791.2:1398270-1401917 GCF_000816755.2 Arachis ipaensis | reverse complement strand
TAAAAAATAAAAATTATGGTTTAATTACTCTGTTAGTCCCTATAATTTCGTAAAATTTTCAATTAGGTCCTTATACTTTTTTCTTTTTAATTGGGTCCCTGTACTAAATTTTTTTTTTCAATTAAGTCCCTTTTAGTAGTAATTGGCTTAATTTTATAGAAACTCAACTAAAAAAAAAGAATTAGTATAGGGACCTAAAAAAAAAAGTGTAAGGACCCAATTAAAAAAAAATTTTGGTGCAATGACTCAATTAAAAAAAAATATAGACCTAATTGAAAATTTCGTAAAATTATAGGGATTAACAAAGTAATTAAACCAAAAATTATTTACCATTATGTGTTGCCACTTAGCAGTGACTCTATCCACAATAGTTGTAGTATTCTAGATTCATAGTTCTTTTTTCCATGGCCTCTATATATCATAAAAAAATTCTTGGTCTTAGTGTTTCCCTTCTACAATTATAATAATGTTCATAGGACACTGTAGAAGCTACTACTACTAATTAGAGAATTCAAGTTTGATGTAGGTGACACGAGTTTAGGAAAAATTATTGTTAGGATATAAGTACAGAAAAATTCATGTCTAGAAAACAACATTATTATTCATGAAAGATTGGCATCACCATTTCATTTACTCTATAGTTATTGGTATTTAAAACGAGATCCTATAAGATAAAATAAAATAAATCCTAGATATTAAATCAAATCAAAGCAAACCAAATTTGATATCAGCATCTCAGCGTATTAATTAAGCGTAGTCAAGCGCCAAATCATCTTGATATTTCTTTGATTTTGGTCGTATCTAAAATGGTGACTAACTAATTAACAAGTAGCAATATTTCTTTTTTCAAAGTTAGAAATGATAGAAAGATTATGCCATTTGAACTATAATTCGTTGACTGTTTGATACGAGAATTAGTTGGTGAGTATTGTGTCAATAATATTTCTACTATAGACTAAAAAGAAGGGTTACTTTAGTACAACCTATTTCACAAATATAATATATAGTTTATATAATCATGTGACAAAAGTGAGTTCAAACAAGAAAGCAAATAGAATAAAACCATGCAACATATATAGCATGAGGATCAATTGTCCCACAAAATAAGAGAACAAAGAAATTATCAATCCCCTCTCTGATCCTAATTATAATATCTTTAAGGCAGAAATTTGAACTATAATTTTCTGTCTTTCAAAACCAATTATCCAAAGTATCACAAAATAATTACAAAATTCAGTTGTAATAAGAGACACTACATTATTGCACAAGAATCTTCTGTTGCCATTTTATTTGGCCTAGGGCAGAAAGGCGGCAACGGCGGCGGCGGCGGCCAATAAGATGTTAAAGGAGGAGGTCCATAAGGCCGCGGCCAAACCGGTGCTGGTGGAGGAGGATATAATGGTACTAATTGAGGATGGTATTGTGGTGGTGGTGGTGGCGGCGGCAATGGCAGAGGTAGACTTGCTTGGTAACATAAATGTGGAGGATATGATCCCATAGAATAGGGAGCATAAAAATCACCACCACCACTACCACCTCTTCCTCCATAATAATAAGGAAGAGTTCTTCTATCTAAAACTTCACCATCAAACTTTATATATTTGACTTCAGCATGTTTACCATATTTCTCTAGTAACCCTAATATTTTACTTGGATTCACTCTGCCAGTAACTCTCACCGTTCCTCGTTCTCCATCAATGGTGATGTTGTACACCCCTGAAATCAAATTATTGCGTGTGGAAATATAATAATGCGTTATTACTAGGTGGAAACTCAGGTGCAGTCGACTTCACATGAAGTTGATACCTGAGAGCTGTTAGATGATTTGACTGATTTGACTAAATTTTCATCTAACGGCTCTCAGATATCAACTTCATGTGAAGTCGACTTCACTTAAGTTTTCATCTTATTACTATCTTATAGAAAGTGACTGAATAGACATATTTTTGTCCAAACTAGAATTTTATTCATACATTGCATGTGTGAAATAATCGTATATTTAGACGTGTTTGTAATAATTTTCTATGGAAAAGTACAACTCATACTATGGAAAGATATTCAATAATTCAAATATCTAAGAGAGAAAAAAAAAGAAACAAAAAGTGTACCATTGATGTTCCTCAAAACTTGCATCACCTTCATTTTACATCCATCACATTGTGTATTTATTTTTAGAACACAAATCTGAAAATAAGAGGAGAAAGAAGCTATGGTAATGGATATTAAATCAAAACAAAGGTAAAATATAATTAAAAAAAATTGCTTATAAGAAATGAATATATATTTTGATGTTACCATTTCAGCAAGAGAGTTCTCCATATTGCCTTATGATGATGACTCCTTTAGGAATTTGCAAAGTGAATGTTCTAACTTCTGCTCCGAGAACAATTATGGAGGGGCATCAACTTCAGGCTCCTTCTTCAATGCACAGGTTGTCCCGAGAAATTTTCTTTTTTTTTAATTGGGACCTTATGATATGATCGATTTCTTCCTTCTTTAACTCAATCAGCAATTAATTTGTATATTACGGAAATATTAATTTGTATGCTTAATTAATTAATAAAATTTGAATAAAATAAAAGAAAATGATAGTGTATAAATAATGAGAATTAATCATTATTAATATGATTAGTTATTCTATTTGACTTGTTGTCGATGGTATCTCTCGTCCCCACAGGTTAAAAAAACAAAAATTAATTCATTGCGGATTATAATTTCATTTAAGTTACTCTATTTGATTGGTTGATTATGATTACTCAGAATTATTAGTGTGATTAGTTACTCTATTTGATTCCACATTCTCTTCAGATATTCGTATGATAAGCATAATATTGCAATTTATTTTTTTTAACAAATAATTAAATGTTGAAGAGAGTTATTAATCCCGAAAATTTGTCTCGCCTTCAAGCAATAGAAATGTTGGAGAAATTGAGGTCTCCACCGAATTAAATTGATCTAAATTAAATACTACTCATTTTCTTTTGGTGACTAAATAGTAAATACTACTCATTTGTTGCTGACTTAGTGGCTAGTGGATAAAAACAAAAATAATTACTAAAACAAAGACTGAAGGACATCCATCTGTGATCCGTTAACGTCCATTCACAAACTAATTACATTAATTACTCCATCATTAGCACAAAGCGAAAATGATTTTTTTTCGCCCAAAAAAAGGAGACAAAATTGATTAGTTATTACCGAGTATTGTATTTATTTCCTGCCAATACGAAATTAGATAAATTTTTAATTTTGGCAACAAAATCACGATAGTCGTGGATATCATGTATCATGAGGGGTGTCCATCGATCGAATCGGATATGATATCCGCACTTTTAAATGTCGGATCCGATCCGATCCGCACATTTGCAGATCGGATCGGATCGAATATCGAATATCTCTGCATAATTAAACCTTTTCTTTTTAATCATATTTTTATGTAAAAAAATTCGATAAAAATATTTCTTTCATACTTTTAAATTTATCTATTCCTAAAATATTTTTAATCAAATTCTCTCTAAATAACAAAAATAAAATAATACAATATATGAATAATAATTACTAACTAAAACATACAAAAAATAATACCAAACATATATATATTTATTATTTTTTAATTATTATAGTGCGGATCTGCGGATCCGCGGAGA
>NC_029791.2:1389988-1396747 GCF_000816755.2 Arachis ipaensis | reverse complement strand
GATCAATTTGCGGATCGGATCGTATCCGCAATTTTCGGATCGGATGCGGATATTTACCGCGGATCTGTGGATACGATCCGATCCATGGACACCCCTACAGTATCATCCCCAAGGTAATTCAATCTTATTATTGGCTTAGAACTTAGAAGGAAAGTAAACATAATACAAATTTTTTTTTTTTGGTCGGGAACATAATACAAAATTGTTAACTCTGAAACTAGACAAAGAAAAAGGTTACAAACAAAGCTATGAAAGTCAAGTCTAGTAATCTGTCTCTTTAGCTAGCTATTAACATGGGCCCAAAGATTCCAGACAGACCCACTGCCCCTGATGAGCCCACTCCCATAAGAACTATGGATCAGACCAAAAACATATCCGAACTTGGACTGAAGCCTAATAAATGTTACCTGATGAACTGAACATGCACTGAGCTCAACATTTTATATCAAAAATGCTAAATGATCATTTTACCTTGAATTTTAGATGGCAGGTAAGACACTGACAAGAATGAAAGAGCATGCACAGATAATGCTTCAATCTCAAACTTCACTCCTTTCTCCAGCATCATCTTTAGCTCCAACCTTCAAAAGCAACAATAAGACAAGGCACAGTTCAATTGAAGGTAAAAGACAAATGTAAGGGGGGAATGTAAAAGGAATATCACCTCCATTGTGGCACATCCCTTTGCAGGTAGCATCTAAGCAACATGGCTTCAAGTTTCCTCTTGTCTTCCAAGTATATTGTAGGCACGGTATTGATTAGATCAGGTGTATAACTATGTCCTCATGCACTAAAATTAATATACTTATTCCTTACCTTCAGCAGTTAGAGAAAGTAGACACTGCTTTGGAATAAAATATCTCTCAGCATCTGAAGGATAAGCTCCAAGCCATTGTATCTCCGGGACACGAAGATGTTTTGTGTCATAAGCCATTTGCTAACAAAACATCAGGGAGTAGATTAGTCTACCAGTATCAGAAATGTAACTTGGCCATTAGGCAGAGATTCAATCCAATCAATAATCGTGTAATTTCATATTCAGAACCGTATCATGATATGCATGTTTAAATAGTTGCAAAATGATGCGTTTTAAAATGCTAACCATGGAACCAAATCTGTAAGTGGTTAAGATGTCAAAGCCATAGGGATCACAATCAACCAAGCAATATGCAGGCAGGTGCAAATCCTCAACTAGAAGACGCAGAAACCTGTTAGGATACAAAACTTTTAAAACCATAGCTGATCAGAGACATCGGTAGCATGATATCTTGGGGGTGTCACACCTTCTTGTAGGAATATCCGGGTAGCCTCTTCCCTGTGCAAACGCAAAATTCAAACAGAAATATTGCTGTATTTAGAAATAATGTAGAAAGATAAAATTCAAACACAAAAATAGTTTTGTAACAAAGCTAATTTCCTCCGAAAAGTACTTACAGTGATCACAATGCAGTGGTTTGCACTGCAGAACTGGTCATTTGCTAGTCTTTCGAAAACTGTAAGTCAAGTTCAAGTGTTCAACATGGACCTGCTTATCAATAAGAACAATACCAAGAAAGAACCGTCTTTTTGATTAACTGTTTTCCCCTTTTCTTCAAGAAATATTACCTGATTCTTTCTCAACGACTAATATGTAGTGAGCAACACTAATGATATCTATGTACAAGAGTTAAGCATTGTTACTTCCCATCTCTGATCAATTTGTATTATAACTCATGAATTAAAAAATATAATTAGAAGAAGGAAACAAAACAATTGCATTATATTCTTCCAGAAATTAGGATACCTTTAACTTCTTCAACATGAACAGGAATAGGGTGGACCTGCAAAAAAGCCATTAAAATTTTAGAAGTTAATTACTACATTAATGTTAGTTTTTGGTTCTTACCTTGTTCGGAGAACTGATGCAGTCAAACAGCCTTTTTCCTTCAAAGAATCTTATCCATCCCATAACTAACCTACAAGAAACAAAATTTGTCTGTCTTATCAGTTAAACATATTCGAACACGGCATGATTATATGAGGAACTGAACCAGATATTAGAAAGCATCAGCTTTGAGAAAACTAATTGACAATTGCTAATGCCGCAAGAGATAAGATCTTAGATGGCACAATTCCACAATTGCTAACCTTCTTGATGTACAGCAAATATAAACTACAGAAAGAACAATAAATGTAATCAATTTTATCAATGTCATTAAGTGTGATATTGGTATTAACTGTTAAACCTGCTGGAGATACATATGCTGTAAGGCTCTTTTAGACATGAAAATTGCAATATTTTTATATACAAAAATGTATACAGTTTCATAAAATAGCACCACATCAGAAAAATAAAGCTATTATTATGATTCATAGAGAGATTTCAGACAGCAAATTGCTTTTTCCAAGATAGAGTATAATCTCATACTGTACCCCTTCCCAGCAGAAACCTGCAGCAAAAGAAAATGTGAAAATATTAGCACCCAGAACATGGTTGATGTCTATTTCAAATGAACAAGCAGCAAGTGAAAAATAATTCTTAAACAATTTACAGCCAGTAAACCATCCCTTCATAGTTGTTTACTAGCATTTTCCTTACCCTTGCGTAGACAAAAATTGTAGATATCAAAAGCTGGAACATGAAATCAACTAACCAAGTAACATTATGAATATGCTTTATTTCAGGGTAGAAAAGTTACTAATGGAAACTAATACCATGGTGAGTATTGTTACCAGAAATTCAGAAACAAGTTTAATTCACCAAAATCCACAGATTGTACAGTTCAACAATTTAAAGATAGCCAGACCAAAAGCAAAGCAGCAAAAAAGGATGGAGTACAAAAAGTTTACCACATTAAGGTTATGGCGACTGCACTGCATAAGGACACATATATCATTAATTGCATGGTCTACAACTGACTGATCTGCAAGAAAAAATAGAACAAATGGTTAAGAAGGCATCATGCTGTGCAATGATGCATATCAGAAATGTAGCCCATGACCAACAAAATTGCAATCATACACCATATGTTTTCAAATCAATATAACTTTCAACAGACGAATCTCATTCTCCAGCTAAGTTTCACGAAACAATATAATTTACTCATCCCAAGCTCCTTACCTGAAAACACAGAAGGATGCATGTAATAAATATCCCTCTTGGAACAATGCCTGTTCTCTTGCAAAAGTTTCTGAACAATGAGTAGCACTCTCAACATCACATCTGAAAGATACTCAGTGAGTAAAATTCAACAACAGATCTAAAAAATCTACAATCACATAACTCAACATTGATCAAAACACACAGAGAATTCAGTTTAGAAAATTCAAATTAGCGAAAAATTGAAAGATAGAGACCGAAGAAGAGATGAAGTGACCTATTCTGTGTACGTGCGATTCCCTGCAGAGAGTGAGAACATCCTTCCCGCATGGTAGATTGGAGCCACAAAAGCTGCATCGTCAAAATTTCACAAAAGAACAAACATAAAAATTTTCAATTGAGAAGAATTCAAAAATTGGAAGCGATGCGGAACCATACCAATTGGAATTGGGATTAGTGCAGTGATTCCTGAACCGGTGGATGAGGATTACCGGCGATTGACCGTTGCTCAGGTCAGTGACGATAGATAGAGTGAACTCTGCGCATGAAAGCGAATAATTAACTAACTAGTATAACTGATTAACTAACTCTGTTGAGATTCGTTATGAGCTGAGATGAGTTTTATTTAATGAAGAGAGTGGATTGGATTGTTTACCTTTGATCTTGGCGAGTAAGTGGAAGTTCGGTGACTGTGATTGGGAACTCATCCACTTTCCCTCCATTTTTAGCGTTTTTCTTCTTGCGCCTTTCTTAGTTTTTCTCCAGTCTCAATTTTAAAGTAGAAATATTCCAGAATATAGAAGAAAAATATATATGATGCGTATTGGAATTATGAGAGCTTTTTATTTTTAATATAGAAGAAAAGTAGTAACGGTATTTTTTTAAAATGTGGGTTGTTGGAGTGTTATTCTCAAATGTGTAGCTGTTTAAATAGAGAAGTAGAAATTGAACTGTCCAATTTACTAGAAATACAAAAATTGGATCGTCCGATTTCTAGAGGTATACAAATTGGATCGTCCGATTTATGTTTGAAAAAAAATTAAAAAACTTAGAAGTACAGAAACCGGATCCTCCAATTTGTCTACTTTTCACAATTTTAAAAAACACAAAAATTGGCACTGGATTCGATGGTCACACAACGTTTGGACCATTAAATGGTCCCATAATAAAACATGTTTTTTAAATTTTTTTAACAACTGTTAAATAGTTCTTTTCTAATTTTAATTACAAATTAACCCCATATATTTTATTTAATTATAAAAACTATTTTTTATTTTATAAATTATTATTTTATCATTCATCTATTATGTTTATTAACAATCAAAATAAAAAACAATAACGAATTAGATCTTCTATTGATCGTAATAAACTTTTTGGCAATTCCAATTGATTAAAAGTTTATATTTGATCGGTGACGTTTGTACAGAGCTGTGAAATCATGTTTTTTTGAAAATCAATCGATTGGACTACAGGTTATCACAAAACAATCGATTGAAAATTGTAAGGCATCATGGTTTTCGTAAAAATCAATCGATTGGTTATATTACCGAGTCGATTGAACGATGACTAAAATGTTGGCTTTTTAAAATTCAATCGATTTCTTATACTACCCAATCGATTGAATGTTCCAAAGCAACTTAAGGTCTCACAATTCAATCGTTTGGTTGTGTTACCCAATCGATTGAATTGTGTATTACGCCGTTTTCAATTTTCTTATCATTTTTATAAATTATTATCTTATTATTCATCTATCTTAACTTTAAAATTCTATCTTCAATTTTTAAGACTTTATTTTGATTTAGATACTCTAATCTTATCTTTTCTTTTAATATTTTGATTTTGAATAATCTATCACAAATTATTCAATCCCACTATTGGAATCGTATATCAATTTCTTTATGTATCATGAGAGAGTGGTGCAGGCTTATGACTCGTAGCTATAATGTCTCTTGACTTACCCTTTTTTGAAATCATGTATTGGCTGGTAATGAATGTTCTTATTTTTTACAGGGAATTCGTTGCTTAAAATGTTTCTCCTTTTTGAGAAATTCATATCAAACACCCCCAACTGGAAATACCGGTGGTGCAGGGGATATCATATATTCAATATTCTCCTATTTTAACTGCGTTTTATGTCTGCTCAAATGTTTTGTATTGAAATCAAATTATCCTTCTGTCCTCTTCATCGTGCAGAATGGCAAATTGCCGAGTGATGCTGGTGTTATCTCCAGAGCTATGAAACAGATATATTGGAGGCTCAGAATGTAGAGCACAACATGAAAGTAATGCTATTAAAGCTTTACAATGAAGAAATAACGGATCGTGTGCCTCTTGAGAAAACTATAGATGATAAGTCTAAAAGTCCTATCGTTCTAATGGAGAATTAGAAAGGGGCCTTCCATTGTTAATCTAGGAAGAATTGATTAAAAATTTGCAATATATATACTTCATATATGTCTTAGCAATATATGAACATATTATTAAAATGCTTTGATATATATTGCATGGTGTTTTTTTTTTCTAGTCAAGATTCAATAGAAAGGTCAAATCTTGAACAAATGAAAAGAACAAAATAGAATGCAAACAAATAAAAAGATATGGAATTTTTTTACATAAATTAATTATATAAAATAAAATATAATTCACAAGACATAAAATTTGTATGGCATTGTTGTTGAAATAATAAATGAAAATGACATTACTTCATCATAAAAATAAGTTTTTTAAACTAAAATATCTCTATAGTGCATAGAAATAGAGAAAAATTATAAAAGCTTTCAATCGATTGGGTAACACAACCAATGAATTGAATTGGGCAAATTCATATTGCTTTGAAGCTTTCAATCGATTGGGTAACACAATCAATCGATTGAATTGGGTAAATCCATATTATTTTGATAACTTCAATCAATTGGATAACACAACCAATCGATTGAATTGTGAGACCTCAGGTTGTTTTGAAACATTCAATCGATTGGATAGTATAAGCGATGCGAAACCATACCAATTGGAATTGGGATTAGTGCAGTGATTCTTGAAACGGTGGATGAAAATAACCGGCGATTAACCGTTGCTGAGGTCAGTGACGACAGATCAAGTGAACTCTGCGATGAAAGCGAATAATTAACTAACGAGTATAACTGATTAACTAACTCAATTGAGATTCTTTATGAGCTGAGATGAGTTTTATTTAATGAAAAAAGTGGATTGGATTGTTTACCTTTGATCTTGGCAAGTACGTGGAAGTTCGGTGACTTTGATCGGGAACTCATCTACTTTCCCTCCACTCTCAATTTTAAAGTAGAAATATTCTAGAATATAGAAAAAAAATATATATGATGCGTATTGGAATTATGATAATGTAAACTTAATCAAAGAAAATTATGTATAAAGTAGAATATTGAATATAAGTCGAGAATTTACAGTTAATTTTAACGAATTCTATTCTCTAAATCATTTTGTATTTTACTCTCTCATTTATTTTGGCCTAAATAGTTCTGATAGTTCTATTATTTATAAGCTAATACTTATTTTTACTCTTACAAGCATGTCATTTGTTGGCTCAAGACTGAAGAGTTTTATTTTAAAAAACATCAGTTATTAGAATAATTAAATATATCATAATAAAATAATTAAATTTATAATAGATAATAAATTTTTTAATGAGATATAATATGTAA
>NC_029791.2:1383809-1388180 GCF_000816755.2 Arachis ipaensis | reverse complement strand
ACCTCAAAAGTCAAATCCAGTTGAAACAAAACAAGTGGATATAACTTTTTATTTAAATATAAAATAAAAAAAATTAGTGATTCATTAACGCGGAAGGGAATGGGATCCACACATGCACCTAAACCTGCGCCTTCACTGAATCAAAACTTTTGGTTCCCCGAAGCTTTCAGAAGACACCACCACACTGTAACTGTAACTGTAACTGCAACTGCATCATCATCCATCTCTTCCACTTCAAAAATTTCAAGGTCAAAATTTAAAGCTTCTTCCATCACTTATTGTTCATTCATAATATGCGTTTACTTTATAATATTATTGTTATTGATTTGTTTCTGATTTGGATATCAGCTGTTTTGTTAAGTAATTGGCGTGTTTAGTTTCTGTGAAGAGGGTTGAGTTTATGTATCACTGTAGATATATTGGTCAAGATCTAGTGCTCCTTCAATTGGACTGCAATTGCACAAGTTTTTTCACATGATGAAGATTAGTAATGTTAATGATCATGATCAAGTCAGATCCAACTTGTTGATTCAGTTTTTTCCGAACAATTAAGGCATCATTAGTATTTTAGTTAAGGACACGTTTATTTTACTTTAATTGGGAATTTACTTCAAAGCCAATTAGGAATTTAGGTAATTAGGGACAAGTTGATTTTTGAACTGATATGTTAAATAAGGAAATTAGGTAATATTGATGTAATGTTCATCAGAATTCTAAGTACGATGGATTTAAGGCTGGGAGTAATTTGCAGATGAGAGGTTCTTGTTCATTAGTTTGTTTCTGGCTTTCTGCCGAACATTTTCCATGTTTAAGTTATCGTATTTTGGTTCCGGAGAGAAAGCTAAACCAATTTTCTTTGACTCTTGATGCTTAGAGGTTATTAGTTATTGTACTTACAAAGTCAGAAGATGCTGCATCTTCCTTTTCTTCAATTGAAGGAATAGAATTTAGGAGATCCATATGAGCTGTAAGTGGTGATCCAAATGAATAAATCTTGGAACTTGAATTGTTTCGCTCATATTCTAGTATATGCTTGAACATACATACGTGTTTAATTGATAAAAAGTGTATTTTTAGTATGTTACTATGTTTTTATGACTTTGATTTTATGAATTTATATGTGGACATTGTATTATATCCTTTTATGTAGTTTCTTTTCCTTCTTATTTGATTGACATTACTAGTTTGGATTGCCAGGGAACCAAATCAGGTGGTCTATTGCTGATCCTTGCTTCTTAAGATCATCTGCATGGCGAACAGGTCGAACACAGAAGCAACAGAGCCCTTGCTATCAGGATCAGAGGATCTTGAAGCTCAAAAGTTCAGAAGGCAGTTAAAGAAGAGAAGGTTCCGCCGTGCTAGAAGTGCACCTTGCAACGATGTTGATCCCCAGGACACCAATGGCAATATACCAATTCCAAGATCTGATTCAATATTTGGGAATATACATCCAAGCTTTAGAAAAGTTGCTATATACCTTGTAGTGTATATAGGAGTAGGTGCTATTGTATTCTACCTTGTTGGGAACCAGATCAAGGGGCTGAAAACAGATGGGGTTCTTGATGCTGTATACTTCACAATCGTAACAATGACCACAGTTGGTTATGGAGATATTGTTCCGAATAGCAACCTTACAAAGCTACTTGCATGCGCTTTTGTTTTCACCGGAATGGCATTGGTTGGACTAATCCTAGGCAAAGCAGCAGATTACTTGGTTGAGAAGCAAGAATTCTTGCTAGTTAAAGCTTTGCACATGCACCAAAACGTTGGTCAAAGAGAAATTCTAAAGGAGGTTGAGGTGAACAAAACAAGATACAAATTCCTTTTGGCCTTTTTCCTTCTCTTGATTATGATCATAGCGGGGACAGTTTTCTTGATCATGGTTGAGAAATTGGAATTCGTCGATGCGTTTTACTGCGTTTGTTCTACTCTTACAACCCTGGGATATGGTGATAAGAGTTTCTCAACTGAAGCAGGAAGAATATTTGCTGTGTTTTGGATATTGGCAGGTACAATTTCTTTGGCTCAGGTGTTCCTTTACATTGCTGAGCTTAACACTGAAAGCCGACAAAAGAAAATTGTGAAGTGGGTTCTTTCGAAGAAGATGACCAATTTGGACTTGGAGGCAGCAGATATTGATGATGACGGCACTGTTGGGTTAGTTCTGCATTCTTTCAAAGCCTTGTTTTTCCCAGCTTATTAAGTCCTAATGATGACACATAAACATTTTTAAATCAGGTCCCTCTAAATGTTCTGTGATCAAGTCTTTATACAGTCACAAACATTGATGATTACTAATTTAACATTGATGATTACAGATTTTTAAACTATATAGATGAATTAAAATTACATAAAACTATAGGAACCTATAGAATAATTTTACTGACCATGCGTTAACACAGAATGTTTGTGCACTGGGCTGCCATCTTTTATTCCTATTTCTATGAATCATTTATATAGCTTCATTGTTTGTATAATATATCTTGGATCTTTGCTGATAGGGCTGCTGAATTCGTTGTTTATAAACTCAAAGAGATGGGGAAGATTAGTCAAGAAGATATATCACTTTTGATGCAGGAGTTTGAAGAACTTGATGTTGATCAAAACGGTACCCTTTCAATTTCTGATTTAGCACTTGCTCAGTCATCCTAGACTGACAAAGACACATTGTATATTTGTATGTAGTATTCACAGAGTAGAGTTTTTGTAGAGTTCACATTTTCAACTTCAATGATAAAATGCACACTAGAGCTTTCAAGAGTGTAGAGTCTGAAATTTCTTAGACGCGGTTTAATTGTAATTAAATGTTTTGTCTTCCTTTTTCATAAGATGAGAAGACATCACGTCCAAGTCTCTCATCTTATAAACTCCTCACTTCTCTTTGTTCTCTCTGATGTAGTGAGAATAATTTCATGCATTCCTCACACTTGCAACATTAACACATTAATATTGAATTCACTTGGATTCCTTTCCAACTTAAGTTACATGAATGAAGCATTTAAAGCATTCTGTTCAGCTTAGCTCAAACTTTCTCATATTTTGCAAAGTTTGGAAGTAAAAGGTAATCAAGGGTAGTTTGTATGTTCTTTTTCCCAGTTATAGTTCTTCCAGATTAACAAAGAGTTTGTCCAGAATGTATGATATCATGTTAATGTATTAGATAATGAATCTTCCATTCTTTTAGCTATCTTGTCTGTTAGTCTATCTTATCTGTTAGTTAGTTAACATGATCAATGCTACACCTTCAATCACTTAGCCATAACCTCATCAATATTTTCAAGCCAATGTAGTACCATTCATGCATCAACCAATTACTAGAATAATTATCAAATAAGATAAAAGAACAAAAGTGTATCTATTTATTCAGGATAAACAATATTATTTCAACAAATTTTTCAATTCCATATGATGTTCCATCATTTTTCTTTACAATACATCAAGAAAATCGAGTGACTCACTATGATGGAATGTAATCACACCAAATTTAACAGTATAATAATTAAATTGTAAGATGCAAAATAATATAGTTACAAAGATACCAACTAATAGCAGAATTAGATGTACAATAACTTGTGCTATTAATTATTTATTTATTAGCCATTCATGTTAGAGCAGAGTTTTAATAGCTATATAACCAGTACAACAATTGAGAGGGATGAATACAATGAATTTACACACCTATATCTAGAAAGCATTCACACTTAGGACTTATCTATGATTTGTGTATGTGATTGTAGTCAATTTCAAAAAGACTCAAATGGCCCACAATGCCATAAACTATTGAGTAGCCTACGAAAATTTCAAACCAAACATTATCAAGTTTTTAAGCATAGTTGTTGCCCATTTCTACCATTACTGATTTGCCTATTTTACTCCCCAACTTTACACCTCTCTTATCTCATTTGAAAGGACAAGAGAAAACAACAGAACAGATTCAATTTTGTAGTGTAAAAATAGTTAATTGAGTTGTTCAATTCAATTCAAATTCTTCAACTTTGGTAAGAGTTCACTTGATGACATTAAAAGTAGATGTTATATAGTGTGTTGACTCTTGAATTAATTCGTATATTTTTCTCTTAGGATCTTAGTCTTGTTACTAATAAGTAATTTTAGTGCATTAGTTAAGAACATAAAAAATAGTGGATATACTCGAGTTGCGAAGATTTTTAAAAATTGACATTACAGAAGATTAATTACCAACAATAGTGGGTATACTCGAGTTGCGAAGGAAAAAAATCATATCATATTTGATATATATTATTATGGTTATGAAAATCGGATCAAATTGGTTAGTTAGATCTGATTAACTAAGAATCAATTATTAAATTAATTTAGTCGAATCGATACAATTTTTTAACGATTAGCGATTAG
>NC_029791.2:1380559-1383101 GCF_000816755.2 Arachis ipaensis | reverse complement strand
TAAACTAATAGAATTTTTAATGGTTAAATAATTTAAAACAATTAATTAAAATGATTATTTTTTAAGAATTATATATTTTATAAATAAATATATTATTTTATTATATATAATTTGATTCTAATTAAATCTCGATTAAATTTTTTGAATCTTTAAACTACTAATTCCATAACTTGATCGGTTTTCAGAACTTTGTATATTTTTGAAAGCAACAAAAGCTATGAATAAAATTGGTTTTTATTAATCACGGAATACATAGGAAATACAGTAACAACATGAATAATGCAAACAATATCTCCGTCCTTAATATACAAACTGTCACAAAAAATATGGCGAGAAAGTTCTAATTAGATCGAATGCAACATAAAATACTCCCTTCAAGTTGTTGTGTTTAATGTATTTCTTTAGCATTTTAGTACGTTTGACGTATCTAAACAAATATTAGTTTATATATAAACGTACCAAAATTTCAAATAAGAGACGGACTAAAAAAGAATAAGAAGAATATATGAAGTAAACTCTAAAAATTTGATTAGAAAAGAA
This sequence comes from Arachis ipaensis, assembly GCF_000816755.2. Taxonomy (NCBI): domain Eukaryota; kingdom Viridiplantae; phylum Streptophyta; class Magnoliopsida; order Fabales; family Fabaceae; genus Arachis; species Arachis ipaensis. The sequence goes on along the minus strand of NC_029791.2, from coordinate 1,382,561 downwards.
CGAATAGGTTTCTGATCTTTTGTCCTGCGGACATTTTTATCTCTAACCATTTAAAAATACTTTTAAGTCCCTAATCTTCACAAAATTTGGACGGATCAGTCCCTAACGGAAGTATTTGGACGGATCAGTCTCTGACGGAGGCATTTGGACGGATCAGTCTCTGACGGAGGCATTTGGACGGATCAGTCCCTCATTTGGACGGAGGGACTGATCCGTCCAAATTTTGTGAAGGTTAGGGCCTAAAAGTATTTTTTCAATAGTTAGGGACGAAAATGTTCGCGGGGCAAAAGGTAAGGGACTTATTTGTCCTTTTCTCAAATTTTATTTTGTTAATTGTTGAGTGTTCACGGGTGAAATTTAATTTGTATCATCTTCTCCTCCATGATGATGTAAGCCAAGAGGGGAAGGTCTTGGAGGTGCAACAGAAGAAGGAAATGAAGGAATGGCATTATTAGATGGTAAAGTAGGAAAGGGCATAATTGGAAGAGAAGGTAAAGGAGGCAATTTGGGTAGAGGTGGCAATGTTGGAAGTGAAAAAAGTGGTGTGTTCATGAAACCATTGTTGATGTTATTGTTACCGATTGGTTGTGGTGGCAAAGATGGCAATGTTGGGAGCATAAATGAAGGTGTGTTTTGTTGAAGTGGTGCAACTGGGAAAATGGGTTGTTGAGGAAGTGAAGAAAATTTTTCTGGCTTATTATTGTTTTCATCTAATAATACTAATCTGCTTGTTGCATAGGTAAATTTGATGTTGTTGCTGTGGAAGAGAACTAGTACAAAACCAATGAGGATTACCAGAAGGTTATTGTTAAGCCATTTTTTAGAGGTAATGAATATGGCGATAACTGAAGATTGATGGGATAGATAATTGAAGAGTACAGTCTGAGATTTATATAGCTGGTGATGGTGATGAAGAGTGTTGTTACTTTTTAATATAGATAGATGTGGATAAAAAGTAGAATGCATACATTTTTTAGTTTAATGTGTGATTGAGCTTCAACATATATACATGGTACTTCTACTTAATACCTAATTTTTCATTCATGCTAAACTCCTTAGCTTATTTCTTCGTATAGGATTTATTGGGAGAAAAAATATTAAAAAATTATCAGAATTTATTGTTTTTGACTATCACTTGATCATTAATTCAATTTTTTTAGTCTAATAATCTAACTAGGGATAGCAAACGAGTCGGACTGGCACATATAACCCGCCAATATTTACATTAACCCTAATTAGATTCATCGTCTTCTTCTCCTGGTTCACCATCCTCCTCTTTCAATATAGTTTTCTGATTATCATCGAACTCGTCTTCTTCTTTTTCATCGCCATTGACCCCATCTTCTTTTTGAAGATCGTCATTATGTGGTAGTACAACAATTGAGAGAGATGAATACAATGAATTTACACACCTATATCTAGAAAGCATTCACACTTAGGACTTATCTATAATCTGTGAATGTGATTGTAGTCAAATTCAAAAAGACTCAAATGGCCCACAATGCCATAAAGAATTGAGTAGCCTACGAAAATTTCATACCAAACATTATCAAGTTTTTAAGCATAGTTGTTGCCCATTTCTACCATTACTGATTTGCCTATTTTACTCCAACTTTACACCTCTCGTATCTCATTTGAAAGGACAAGAGAAAACAACAGAACAGATTCAATTGAGTAGTGTAAAAATAGTTAATTGAGTTGTTCAATTCAATTCAATTCAAATTCTTTAACTTTGGTAACAGTTCACTTGATGACATTAAAAGTAGATGGTTTAGGATCTTAGTCTTCTTACTAATAAGTATTTTTAGTGCATTAGTTAACAACATAAAAAATTAAAAATTATACATTAAATAATAGTTAATTTCAATTCAATTCAATTCAAATTCTTTAACTTTGGTAACAGTTCACTTGATGACATTAAAAGTAGATGGTTTAGGATCTTAGTCTTCTTACTAATAAGTATTTTTAGTGCATTAGTTAACAACATAAAAAATAAAAAATT
>NC_029791.2:1375505-1378173 GCF_000816755.2 Arachis ipaensis | reverse complement strand
TAAAGTACATATTGAAAATGTGTAAAATAATACATATATTTATACATAAATATATAATAATTAATTTAATTATTATTTTTTAGTGTGTAAATAATATACCAGATTTAATGAATCGATCGAACTAGTTAAGAACCTTTTCCTTTTTTGTGGAAACGATCGTATGATACTATTAAGAACCCAGTTCAATTCAAAAGCTATACATACATGGAAGTTTACTTCATCGATTGTCATTTTGTTCAAGTTTAAAATGCCACATATATTATAAAAAGAAATATTCTGCAGGGGCAGAAGGATGAAGTAGGACCCCAAAAATAATAATAGAGTAATGGACATTTGAGGCAGTGAGAATCTAATCTAATCTAATATGGGTGGCACATGCTGCATTGTACCATGGTTCTAACTTCTACGACTTTCAAGACTTTTTTCAAATTCCCTTCGCTCAAAATAAAATAAAATAGTATATCCTTGTATTTTTACGGTATTATTCTTTTTATCTCCTAGATGCTACACTGGTTATAAAGTAGCGTTTGTTTTGAAGTATTTGGATTGAGAGATTAAAATTTAGTAGCATATTTATTAGTTCAAAAATTAGTACTAAAATTTTAATTTTTGTTTCTAACATTTTAGTATTTTAATATCTCTAAAAAATAGAAACACAAGCAATTGAAATTTTTGGAGATAAAAACTAAAATTTTAATAACATTTTTTACTTAAAATATCGTCATTTCAATTAATTAATTTTAATTTTATTCTTTGTATAAATTAAATTAAAACTTCATTCTTATTTCAATCTCTAACTTTTATATTACACCAAATACAATACTAAAACTTATTTTAATTTATCTCTCCGTCTCTATCTCTTTTTCAAACGCTACCTAAATTCTTTTGAAGAGACAAAAATCTAAACAAAAGATTATTTTTCCTCAAACCATCATTTAACACTTTTCCCCAGCTAACTAAACATAGGTCACTACCAATAAGGAGATTTTAAAAATTTTTTAATTAAAAACCACTTATATATTCTTACACTTGGTAATAGGCATCTAATACAAATAGTTCATATAATTCCTCGGAATTTTTCATAAAATTCTTAGCAATATTCCAATATAGCTTAATACATGTCATGTCATTAATTCTCGAGTCAAATGTTTTCAATCAATATCAATCACTTTTTTTTAATTATTTTAAATTTTCTAAAAATAATAGTTAAAAATTATTTTTATAATAAAGAATTAACTAATATTAATTAATTAAAAATTAATTCTAGTACTTATTTTTAATTCGTGAATATTATCATGAAATATGAAATACATATGAAAATTCGTTCATGACCTAAGCATAACGTCATCAATCATGAGAAATAATTGTAGATTATGTGTTAAAAAAATAAAAAGAGAGAGAGGGTTTGAATTATCAATTATGTACACACAAAATCATTGCATTTATCCAACCCGCAACCTAAAAAAAAAGAAAAAAAAAAAGATCGAAAGAAAAAAAGCATAGTAGGTTCAAGGTTGCATCTTTCACAAATCACAATCACACCAACGCTATCAACTTTGAACGGCACCTGCGGCAACCCCGAACAGCCAAAACATCCCTCATTTTAATAATTGAACCAAGCTTCAATCAATTCACATGCAACAATAATTATTGAAATCTAGCTAACAATAATAATTTTCAGCTCAAACTTCAAACTCAATAATAATAATAATCATAAAACAAAAATTATTGAATTACAACACTAACATGCAACTCAAGCATAAAAATTAAAAATAATAACAACAATAGTACAAGGTAATAAAGCTATCAAATTGTAAGTAGAAGTTGTTAATAACTAATAAATAATAATAATAATACACATGATAGAAGTGAATAAAGTAGTAAGAGCAGTTGAGTAGTTTTGTATCTTATTATTATTAATATTATCTAATGTTGTTGTTGGTGGGTTTGGTTTATTCTAAGTTGTTCTAACCTTAGGCTAATCGAACTTGTTGTGAGCAGAATCCAAAGGTGGATCTTGGGGGCCAGCAACGTAATCAAGGAGGGAGTTGTCAAGGGAAGAATCGGTAGCCGGTAAAGGAGAGGTCTTGGCGAAAAAGAAGACTAAGGCAAGAACAAGAGCTGTGGAGAGTAGAAGTGGCCAGAAATATGCCAAGAGATTCATGAATCTTGGTGCCACCGTTATGAGGCTCAAGATTGTTGCTGACAAAATAAGTGTTGCAAGGATATGGTATCTCAACTTCACCAACTTTTCTGGGATCTCCATGAATCTTGATCTGAGGTTTGGTGAGTGAATGAGTGTGTGAATGAGAGGAAAAGAGTCTCTCTCAGGTTGAGATTGGTGTTTTCTGTGCAGAGATTCTCTCAGACAAAAAAGGTCTTTGTTTTTGGGAAGGATGAGAGAGAGTGTTTTTTTTTTTTTTTTTTTTTTTAACTCTGGCACCGTCACTATAGTCTATAGGGGGATTTACTTTCAAGTTTCAATTATTTTTTATCTTCAATTTCATATTTCATGTTAATATGAAAATTTAGTTAATTCTTACTAATATATTTTAAGTTTTAAAGAGTAAGTGTTATTATATGTTAAAAATGTTCACTTATGCTTTCTGTTCAGCTCGTTTGTATGATTATTCTCACTTTTTTTTTTTTTTTTTTTTTTTTTAAATTT
>NC_029791.2:1369791-1374677 GCF_000816755.2 Arachis ipaensis | reverse complement strand
AAAGAAAAATGCACTGTCCAAAAAAAAAAATGCTACACGCTATGAGCATTTAGCAGCAAGCCAGCAACATAGGAAAAGTCTAGAGAGCCAGTAACTTTATCAAATTCTGACCAGCATGTAATCATCAAAGAAGAGTGAGCTATTTAATGAAATCTCACACTAATTTTACACTATTAAAAGTTTCATTGATGGCTATTTGATGACTATAAATCCTAAAAGTTACTGGCCCTAACATTTCTGCAGCAACATATTAATTGGTAATTACTAATTTAATTTAATTAAAACTACAATTAAAAGAGTACAATAACTTTCAGTCTTTCACAATGTTAAGATTAAGATTACGTTAAAAAAGAAAAAGAACTTATAGTTAATAATTTTAAAATTTCGGAGATGAAGGTTGATTAGTAAACAATTATTATGAGTTTATGACATGATTAATCTACATCTCTGAACTCTAGTAGAAGTGTCAAAAAAGCGAGAGAAGAGAGAAGACGCGAGTGGCATCTGAAGAAAAAATGGCGCGTGTTGGAGGCACAAGCGCCGTTGGCTTCGGTGGCGCCATTTTGGTGTGCGTAGCTTTTGCCTACTTCATCTCCGACCGTCGTTGGAAGAAGAAGAAACCGATAATGAAGAAAACCAGAGGAGGAGTGGTTGATGCCATTGGCAACACTCCTTTGATTCGAATCAACAGCCTCTCCGATGCTACTAACTGCCAAGTAATCACAATCATAATGAAATTCATTCTTTCTTCTCTCTCTGCTTTCAATTCACCTCACATACTTGCTTTTCTCTCTTCAGATTCTTGCCAAGTGCGAGTTCCTTAACCCTGGTGGCAGCGTCAAAGATCGTGTTGCTCTTCAAATTATCCAAGAGGTACAAATCTTACTGTTTTTTAGGGTTTCATTTGTCATATTCATATTAAGTCTGAATGAATAAGATTTTTAGATAAATTCATAGTTTGTGACAAATTAGGTGTGAGATCAAAGTCTTCCACTACATATCAAACTCTCTATGATTGATTATGTAGGCCTTGGAATCTGGCCAGCTAAGTCCAGGTGGAATAATCACTGAAGGGAGTGCTGGTAGCACTGCCATTAGCATCGCCACGGTTGCTCCTGCATTTGGATGCCAATGCCACGTTGTTATACCCGATGATGCTGCCATTGAGAAGGTAGGTACTTTTGTTATTCTAGTTAAGCATGCTAATTATGCACTATTAGGACTCATTAGCTTGTAACATTTTGTATATCATTATAGAGCTGCTAGATTAATCTTGACAAAGTGTAGTTTCTGTCTATCAAGTTAATTTAAATCAACCATGTTTCTTCTTAGCCTCCCCACTATTACTGAAGCAATTTGTTTACTCTATTGGAATCAAATTTCAGTCTCAAATAATTGAAGCCCTTGGGGCAACTGTTGAAAGAGTAAGACCAGTGTCAATTACTCACAAAGATCATTTTGTCAATATTGCAAGGAGAAGGGCATCTGAAGCAAATGAGTTCGCATCAAAGCTCAGAAATTCACAATTGAATGGCAAGGACACATACCAGATAAACGGTCACAAATCCAATGGTTATGATCACAGTTCACTCTTTCCTACTGATTGTAAAGGTGGATTTTTTGCGGATCAGTTTGAGAATTTGGCGAACTTCAGAGCCCATTATGAGGGTACAGGGCCTGAGATTTGGGAACAAACCAATGGAAATTTGGATGCATTTGTTGCAGCAGCAGGCACTGGTGGCACTGTGGCTGGTATTAGCAGTTTTCTTCAGGTTTATACCCCGTTCCTCCATCTTCACCTTTGCAACAATGTGATTCCGATTATGGAACCTGCTTGACATTCTAGTTTTATGCACAACAGGAAAAGAATCCAGGGATCAAGTGCTTCCTTATAGATCCTCCTGGTTCCGGTTTGTATAATAAGGTAACGAGGGGAGTTATGTATACAAAAGAGGAGGCAGAAGGACGAAGACTTAAGAATCCATTTGACACCATAACAGAAGGAATCGGAATTAACAGGATAACAAGGAATTTTGCAAAGGCAAAGCTTGATGGCGCTTTTCGAGGCACAGATCTTGAGGCTGTTGAAATGGCTAGGTTGTAGTGTATATCTTACATATCACTTATTCATCTTATATATTTTCCTTACTCAGATGGTATTTTGTTTCTTTCTTCTTCTTTATGTTCATGCCAACCAGAAGACATGATGAAAGAATTGAATCATGGACATGAATATTTTACTGAATGTCGGCTTTTTAATGTATTAGGTTCCTCTTGAAGAATGATGGGCTCTTCTTAGGAAGCTCTTCAGCAATGAATTGTGTAGGAGCAGTTAGAGTAGCGCAGGCATTGGGCCCTGGTCACACAATTGTGACAATCCTCTGTGACAGTGGAATGCGACACCTGAGCAAGTTCCACAACGACAAATACTTGTCTCAGCTCGGATTGATGCCAAAAGCAACTGGATTGGAGTTCTTGGGCATCAAATGAGGAGTCAAGAGATCTCTTGTTTTGAAGTTTAAATGCACTAGCAGCTATACTATCGGCACCCCAGTTTCTAGTGATCTTTCGGTTTCAGCTGAGTGGCTAGTTAGATGTTTGAAGAAGGTTGAGTGCAAGATCAGAGTATATTTCATCTCAGGATTTTGACATGGACAAGGACGGGTAGTTACATTCCACAATCATATTGAGGGCGTTACATTTGATTGATGTAACATTTAGAATGTTGTACGGTTCATTCTTTGTTAGACTAATTTATTTAGTTAATAATTAGTTTAGTGAAATGCATGTTGACCGATTCTTAGTTGACAAAATACAAATTCACTTTGGGCAGAATTTCTTGGTAAGAGAAGTGTTGCTACTTTTAATTATTTTTCACTTTTATTCTTGGCAAATTATTAACAATTGTTTCAAACTTGCACACAGTATATATATATATATATATATATATATATACCGGTATAAGGCCTTCTCTTCAAATCTTTTTCGTAAAAGATAGGAGACTTTTAAATATCATCTAAAGACCAATTGATACATTTATTATCTGAGTACATAAAATCCAAAACTGTATGTCCCAAGAGATAATGCATTAAACTATAACATAAGACCAGAAGTTCTACTTCAACAATGGCTGGAGAAACTATCATCTTTAATTGTTTCATTACCTCCTCTCAAATTGAGATTCATGGCAATGTGGATCTAACCATTCCTTTGGGGACCCCTTTGCCATGTTAGCATTCACTTTCCCACCACCAACAAGCTCCCTTAGGTTATCCACTTTGTTTTCCCTACCAGTCCCACTAGTTCTCTTATCAGCTTCTTTCAGCTTTTGCTTGAGCTTCTGTTTTCGGTTTGGTGGATTTGTCTCTTGTTGTTTTGATTGTGAAGGAGGGGCTCCGTGTGGTCCGAGATATATGTTCTCTTCTTTCTTAACCTACACAAACAAATACAATTACTTAGCTTAAAACATTCTACCCAAGTAGTTCTATCCAAAGCAAAAAGCTTATGAAATTTTCACAATAAGAAATAACACTTTGAGCTGACCTTTGCGGCAGAATTTGAGGATTCTATGCTTGGAACATGCGGTTTACTTTGATCCGAGTCAATTCCCAAACTTGGAATCACAAACCCATCAGTGTCTACGAGTCAAAAATCACTCATTGAATATCAGAAGCAGAAAATCTGTGTGTTTGGATGCATGTAACTTTAAGGGCAGAGAACTCAACCAATCAAATAAGTATATAGAGTGCAAAAAATGGAAACCAACGTCAAATCAATCACTCTAACAATTCAGTTAAAACTTGAAAAGAAGCAGTTGAATCAAAGGAGAATAGCAACTCATGCCTGAGCTATGAGCATTCAACAGGAGACTCACACAAAAAGTAGGGGATGAGATCCAACAACAATTACCTATCTAATTAGCAGAATTTGCATCCCGATTCACATGATATCCACCCGCAAATGCGATAAATCAAAACAATATTCAACATTCAATTTTCAATATTAGCATCATAAAAATCAATCCTTGATCCAACCCAACCCAAGAGAGAAACACGGTATAGAAGGAAAAAAAACATGGAAACATCATTATTTCTTCTACCTTCATAGTTCTAAGATAATACATAAAAATAGGAATAAAAAAAAGGAACTTTGAAGGAAAAAATAGCATACCCCACTCATCTTCTTCTTGTTCAATGGGAGAAATTGTGGGCATTTGAGAAGGGTCCATTGGAAACTGACGACCATGGATTTGATGGCAAAGTGGGCGATGAAGCCCCAAATGAAGAAAGCGCAGATGAGATCTCAAGAGAGAATCAAATCGAAACTATAATCTATTATGCTATCGATGAATCAAGAGATAAGATGCTTTGGGGAAGGGAACAAATAAACCCTAACTCAAGTCTAGGGTTTCGGTCCCTGAATTGCCCCTGCTGTTTTGAGCGGAAATTGTTTGAAGGTTGCACCATTAGTTCTCCACATATCAAGGGTAGTTTTGTTATTAAATCTATGAAAATATAATTTATCATAAATTATAATTCTAATTCCTTCTCTGGAACATTTATTACAATTATATTCATAAAAGATAATTTAAAATTAATACACATCAAAAAAAATTAATTTCTATCTTTCTAAACTAGAATCTACACATGCTTTTATAATATAGTAAACTTGATATTAAGTATTAAATTAATACACAATGATATACTTATTTTAATAAAATGAAAATATGATAGAAATTTTATATAAATTTAATATACGAGCCAATTTATATTATATATATATATATATACCTAACTTTATTTAGTCATAGATTCATAATTATTTTTTAATCTATTTAATTGTACAATAGCAAAATTTTTTTATAATAAAATTAAATCGATAATTTT
>NC_029791.2:1367224-1369568 GCF_000816755.2 Arachis ipaensis | reverse complement strand
TTTTTTTTTTTTTAAAACATTAAACAGATTAATTTTTACTGATAAAAAATAATTATTTAAAAAATAAACACTTTAATTTTTTTATCATGTTATTATTTTTAAAAAACATTATAGACTAACTCTTCGCTTTTATAAAGATATTAAGACCAAAATTATTTTTTATTTTGTTTGAAGCTATCAATACATGTAATCTTCTCTAATCTTCTAAAATATTAAGGATCAATCTATAAATTTTAATTTATTTTAGCACTAACATGTGAAGGGAGATGTTAGCTAATCTAAACTTCACACTCTAAACGAGGTCGTTTTGCAAGGAATAAGGAGAAACAAAGCAGAGAATCTCTAATTCTCTTTGCGGATAGATTCTAAATTCACCTCCGCCGCTGCTCCTACTACCGCGGCTTTGCCTCAACCCACCGGAGCTTTGTTCTGCTTCCGCAAGCTCTTCTGTTGCTTCCCGTGGCCTGTTAGGGTTCGTTTTTCTAACTTTTTATTTTGTGACTTTTTTTTTTTTTTAATTAGTTACTTAGTTTCTAGGGTTTAGTTCATGTGAAACTTGTTCATGTAATAATTTTTATTAAATTGAATTCCAATAAGTTCAAATCCCCGATTAGAATCCAAAATCTGACACGCAAAAGAATCATTAAGAGATTGTTTGCTTTGATCCGTCAAATAGAATGGAATAATTTGTTGTTTGCAATTGCATAGTAAAAAGACAACACTAAAAGATCAAGGATTGCATTTTGAGATTGAATTCTTTTGATAAATAACTTCTGGGAGCTCTGTTGTTTTATTCTTCAAGAAGTGCATTTTACTCTTTTCTGGAAGATTTGTTGCATTCATTCTACTGAAATAGCTTGAATACAGGCATATACTAAGATTGGTAATTACAATTTACAGACCAATAGGGTTTGTTGATGTCCCAAAAGTGAAGTCAGTTGAGTTGAATATCTGTTATGGCTGATAACGATGAGGATTCAGCAATGCCAAGGGATGCAAAGATTGTGAAGTCTTTGTTAAAATCAATGGGCGTTGAAGACTATGAACCTTGTGTTATACACAAATTTCTTGAGCTCTGGTATCGCTATGTCGTCGACATCTTAACCGATGCACAAGTCTACTCAGAGCATGCCTCCAAGTCTGCAATTGACTGTGATGATGTTAAGCTTGCTATTCAATCCAAGGTTAACTTCACCTTCTCCCAACCACCACCCCGAGAGGTATTTCAATTCAATTCTTTCCATTTTTTTCAATTTCTATTCTTCATTCCTGGTTGTGGTTGAGATTGACATTGACATTCGCTTATTGGTATTGTTTAGGGTTAGCTTGTAGAACTTAATCTTGCATTTATTTTAGATTCATGGGGACTGTCAATTGAAGTTAGAAAATTAGGAAGCTAGGGCTTCGATCTGTTTTGAGATGTAGTGGATAAACATTGGTTAACTTGAAAGTAAGGTGAGAAAATCGAGATTTTAGGTGAAATCGAGAAAGTAAATTAAGTATGTAAAACATGAAATGGTAACAAGATTTAAATCGTAAAATCGTTGGACCTAGTACAATTTTGTAAAATCGATTGACTCATTTAAAATTGTAATATCGAAATATTTTAAGAGTTGAATCGAGATTCTTGTTACTATGCTTGAAAGGATCCCTGTCAGTTGTGTTGAGTAATGAGTAACGAGTAATGCTAGAAAATTAGTAAGATATGATATTTGTAATGTGACGGCAGGTGCTTCTGGAGTTGGCGCAAAACCGCAACAAGATACCATTGCCAAAGTCTATAGCAGGGCCTGGTCTTCCACTTCCACCTGATCAGGACACATTAATCAGTCCCAACTACCAGCTTGCGCTTCCGAACAACAAAAGGCCTGCAGAGCCCATGGAAGAAACAGAGGATGAAGAACCTGCTAATCCCAACCCTTCCCAGGAAGAGAAGACAGATATTATGATGCAACAGAATCCTCATCAGAGAGTGTCTTTTCCCCTCCCCAAACGCCAAAGGATTGATTCCCCATCCACCACTTAAATGTAACAGAAATGTATTGACTTGTAGAGTGAATCCACTGGGTTTTCAGATTGGAACAAAATCATCAAGAAACTGCTCATGTTATAGTGTGATCAGTGTTCATCTCAGCTGTATGACTGTATCTGTTGTGATTGGATACTTACAACTGAACTGAAAATGCATTCAATCAGTTCATTTAGTCTGTATTTGCAATTTATTAAATCCTTGTTCCACCAGGCCACTAGTTAATATTCCAAATTCATCAGAGTAATTAGGAGACTAGTTATTTATTCGTATTTTGTGGCATTTGTTTAGTTTCATTTCTGTTTGAAGGGTTAT
>NC_029791.2:1365768-1366800 GCF_000816755.2 Arachis ipaensis | reverse complement strand
TGCCACTTGTGTTAGTTAATAATAATAATAATAACAACAACAACAACAACACAAATCTTTTAATATCATAATTCATTTGACAAATCAAATCACGGGAAAGCATTATTTTCAGCTATGCAGTGACTTTTTGTAAAATCTTCTCTATCTAGCATCATTTCGTCATAGGCACGAGCAATGATTAGGAGTGAGATTATATATTAGAGCCAAGAATTATCCATAATTAATTTCAAAAAGGGACGGAAAGCTGACAACGACATTCACAATTCTTGTGCACATGAAAATGATTTTCTTACTTTCCTGATATAAAATAAATAAAAAAAAGCTAAGAAATGAGTTGCATCTTTTTTTGTGTGACTAAATTAGTTGCATTACCTATTGATCATTCATTTTTTTTTCCATTTTGTATTTTAATGTTACAATCATCCTTTCAGCAAGCTCCTAATTATCAGAGAAGAAAATTTTTTATTTGATTCCTCACTCATGATGTCAGCATGATCACCTAGCACTTTATCTTTTGTTTTAGTTTTTAATTCGACAATTTAATAATTAATCTGTCAGAGATCGAAATTATATTTAAAAATTTATTACTCATCAATAAATTACTACATATACAAGACAAAATATGAATATGTATACGTAACACTTTCTTATTACAATGGATTAGGATAGTTTATTTCATTCACAATGGGCCTCCACTCCATCAAAACATGCATCACATGCTGTCATGCTGAGGATAGAAATGGAACTCTGAATAGTTACTCCTTCATGGCTTTTCCCTCAAGACCCAAGACAAGAGAAAATGGGTCAGTTTGCATTGCATTGCTCATTTCATTTATTATATATAATAAAATTTGCAGGGTGTAAATTTCTTTGTTGACCAACACACATAAAAAATTATACATTGCTGCAGAAAGCTATTATTCTGGATTTGTACGTTTCTTTTTATGCTTCTTGTGAAAGTCTTGTCTTGAAAAGAAATCATTCAATGCAATTCCATATATATATATTCATCTGAAAAATATTTGTAAGATC
>NC_029791.2:1363004-1365733 GCF_000816755.2 Arachis ipaensis | reverse complement strand
GCATGCAAGTATTTATTGTATTAATTCGAGAGTTTGGTTTGTTTGACTCTGAATATAATATAAGGAGAATCAAGAAAGACCTTATTCTTAGGTATAGATTACCAATGTGTCTTTAATAGTTTAATTAATGAAACTTGTTTTGTTTTGAGGTTTCTGTGCTACTTATATTGCCATGTGAAGGATACTCAGATATAAATGGCACATGCACTCGATAATTCCAATGCTTTTATGTTCCAAACATCGATGAAAAACAAACATCATAGCCATCTCCAAGATATATAATCATCTCAGTTTCACATTAACCAATTACTAAATATATATAACCAAAACAGGTTGGTTTTAATTGTCAGAAAAATATTGAACAAACAGTTGCTCAGAAGTAGGAAAAAAGAAAAGGAGAGTTAAAAAACTCACCAAATCTCAACTACTTGTTTGAAGCTATAATAATGAAGAAAAAGGGTATGATCCTTTGGATCTTATTCACACATTTGTTGTGGATAAAATTAAACCTTTTTCTCCTTAGCTTTCCCTTTTCTTTTTTTTTTTAACATTTTTAGCAACAGTTCTACAAAATGGTATCAATTTTTTTCTTAAAAGGCTCTTTTTTTGGCACCCCAAATTCCTTTTTCCCATGCTAATAAAAACCATGTATTTTACCACAGATAAAGACTACAGCTTGAACAAAAAAAATCAGGTACTTTTTAACTTTCTCTGTATGTTTTTTCTTTTTTCATTTTCTTCCTCCATAGATCTTCATCTCTTGTTTTCCATAGTTTCTACATACATAAGTAAATTTCAGTGAGTGAATATGGAGAAAGTATCAATTCAACAAATCTTTTGCAAGCTGTGTCCTTTGCTACCTTTTGTTCTTGTTCTTGTTCTCTTTTCACTCTTATACTTCTTTTCAGTTTTTGAATCCTTTCCTCATTCTCTTTTTACAACACTGGTTGCTCTTTTCACCACTTTGTTTCTTGTCACATTGACAAGGACAAAATGGTCCATAGATGAAAAGAATTTAGTCCAAGATAATAACCTGAAGAAATTGGAGTCTTCACTTCCTTCATTATTAGGAGATGTTACCAAAGAAAGTGAAATCAATGCTGATGAGAAGTATGAAGAACAACATGCTGATCAAGATTCAGAAAGTCAAAGCACAAGTAGTTTTGAGAATGATCAAGAAAGAAGTGAAAATTATGGCATGATTTCTAATAGTGATGTTGATGATGTTGATGAGGAGGAGGAAGAAGAAGAGGAAGATAGCTTGATTGAAATCAAACTTCCAAACAGGTACTTGGTTGAGGAACCTAAGCAAAAATTTGAGTCTAATTTGACAGAGTTGTTCTTGCCAGAATACATGTTCAAGCAGAAGGGTCTAATGGATCTATTAGAAGAAATCAATGAGATAAATGAGGATGAAAATTTAATTGAAATTGATATTTCAATGGGATCTACCAAATGTCAAGATTTTAGACTAAAGAAGGAATTGGCATATTATGGAGCAGATCAATGTGTTCTTAGTGATTGATAGAGATATTTCAATCTTATGCTGCCATTATTTCAGGTCTTGTTGTGTAGCAAATTTTGTTTTCTACTTCTATTCTATTAACTTGAAACTCAATCTTAAGCTGCTATTTTTAGGATGAGTTTAATCCTAATTCTAATCTTAGTTAAATTTCTTGACTTATTACCATTTTCCACTTTACTAATTTTTGCACCTAAATTAGAAAATTGGAGTCCTTTTTTCTTAATCTTTTTGCAGCTAAATTATGTAAAAAATTTGATCCCACAAAACATAGTATGATGATATTTTGTTTGTAGTCATGATTCTAATCCGAAAAAGAAGAACATTATTAAGTGGGTGTATGAAGATTGTGTTGTTCTTTTTCTCTTTATCTTTCTGTTTTTTTTTTTCTTTCCGCAGTATTCGGTCAATTTGGTAAACTAATAATTAATTCGCCGCGAATTAGAGTTCTATCTAAAAGTCTATTTCTGTCCAATGAGTCATTACTTACACAAAGCAAAATTTAAATCTTTCGACATTTACTTAGACAAATGAGTGTGCTAACCACTCATCGATCTGCTTTATATTTACTTTTTATGCAGTTTGCAATATGCAATGCTAGTGTGCTACAATCGAATAAGGTTTCAATTTTATATTTCACAGGTATTTAAAGAAATGAACCTAATAATTTTGATTATGCCGATAGTGAAAACTCAAGTGCAATCGATTTCAGGTGAAGTTGATAACTAAGAGTCGTTAGATAATTTGACTTATTTGGCTAAATTTTCATCTAACAGCACTCAGCTATCAACTTCACGTGAAGTCGACTGCACCTGAATTTTCACCTGTGCCGATAATATTCTTCAGCTTTCTTTCTACAAATATTGGAGCACCAACAATCAGAGGCGGATGAGTAATTTTCATACTATATACTTAAAAAAATGGTCCAAAGGAATCAAACAATATTATTTGCTTACTGAAAATTTTGATGTTTATTTATAAACAAATTCTACTACAACTAGATTAACTTGTGAAAAAAGAAAGATTAATTTATGAACACTACTCACCTCGGACTCACGTACTTTCTTTATTCTTGAATTTGGAAAGTGTTTAATTAAGTGAAGACAAACTTTTGTTGTGAGAAATAATGCTTGGGTTTAGTTAATATGCAGTTTAAGAATACATATTAAAATTATTATTAGTAAAACTTTTTATTTTTTTTTTTATT
>NC_029791.2:1362412-1362997 GCF_000816755.2 Arachis ipaensis | reverse complement strand
AAAAATTTATATTTTTTAAATAGACAAATTATTTATAACCTTAATATATGTTCAAAAATATATATTAGTTAATCTCTTATGCAAAATTAGTGGGAAAAAAAAATCTTCTCTATGCTCAAAAATATGTATTAGTTAATCTCTTATGCAAAATTAGTAGAAAAAAAATCTTCTCTTCCTTAGGTGAGTATAATCCATTGGCAATTTTTTTTTATTTCTGTTTTATAAAATTTTTTGCAATTGAACTCTGTACCTCCTCTTAAACCATAATTCAACAAGTCACAAAAAAAAATCATAATTTTTTTTTGGTTTGCACTAGGGTATCATAAGGTCGAAAGCTCAATGACTAATCTCTCGGATATTGCAGAGGTAAAGTGGGTGACCCTCCCAAACAAACAAGCTCCAGTTCCACTATTTTTTTAATAAAAGTTTTATTTTCTGTAAAAAAAAACTGTGAAAAAATGGTCCTGAATTTTGGTTTCGTTGGTGGTCATGGGTCAGTCCGGGCTACGTTATCAAAGTATTGGGCTAAGGTTCTATCCATTTAATGTCCAACAGTTATGACTTATGTACATTATTTTTCTTGGT
>NC_029791.2:1361175-1362368 GCF_000816755.2 Arachis ipaensis | reverse complement strand
TCTTTCAATTTGATAGTTTAAATCCTTATTTGTAAATGTAATAATTTATTGGCTAACAAAAAACTTTTAAACAGAACTTAGATCTGCGATGAATTAATCATTGACATACCGATACGAAGATATCGCGAAAAAAAAAATAATAATAATAAATAAAAGGTCATTATCAACTATACAATCTATTATAGCTTCACACACAAAGTATTAAATTTCTACGTACATACTTCACTCACTAATTTGTGTTCTACACATAATTATAAGTATCACACGGTTTTTTTTTTCAAGTATCACAATGCATGAGGTTAATTTCACAATAGGGTTGCATAGAGGAGTTGCTTTCTTATAATGTGAACTCATTCTCCTGATCTTGAAAATTAAATTTCAAGATTATTATTATTATTGCTTAAAATTTCTATATCAACCTTTTATTGGGTTCTAAGCACTGTTTTCTGACCTAATCTATACGCTAGCATTACTTCAAATAAATACAATGCAAGTGGAGCAATTCAAAAAGTTTATAGCCATGCTTTCTTCACTTATATTAGTGGCGCACCAAAAACATGCACCTACATTTATTATAGCCCCCCTCAAATTAATTACAAGATTTATATATCTTAATCTAAAATAATAATATGTTATTTTGCATTGAGAAGGTGACTGGTGGAATATATAGTATAGTTTATAATTACATTTATCAAGTGTTGGAATTAAAAAAGACTCCATATTGTAAGGTTGGTTATTTAGAATACATATAATAAGACCCATCATTATATAAAGTTTTCGTCAAAACTTGCATTTATTATTGCATTACTATTGGTCATAGACTAGGGTAAGTTCTGTTTCCTTTGACTTCATAACACAAGATGATTGATATATTGAAGAATAACTTTTTGTTTAATGAAAAATGATTTACATTTGAGTCTAAGTACGGAATTTAATTATTCATTATTAGCTAATATCAACTAATTTTATTTAAATTTTTTTAGTCTCATATATTCATTATCGTTTTTTTTTTCATCTCTTTTTCTTCCTCCTTCTAACATCAGTTAAAGGTTGATAACTACCAATATCAGTTACTTTAACTTTTTTACTATAAATTTTAAATCTTAAATTTTAAATTATAAACTATAAATTAAATCTTAACTCTTAACTAATATATTTTAAATTATATATTATAAATTTTATACTCTATACTC
>NC_029791.2:1359868-1361087 GCF_000816755.2 Arachis ipaensis | reverse complement strand
AAAGTTGATGAAAGATTAGTTAAAAAATGATAAATTTATCTAGTAATTAATAATGTAGCTTTGCTCATTTATTATTTACATTTCAACAAAGGCTAGGAACCAAAAGAGTACTAGCCAAATGTCTCTGGATGAATTCAAAATCTTTACGTGAATTGTACTTATATTAGGCATTAGGATGTTTCTTCTACTAAGTATCAGAATGTTTCTTTTTCATATTAAATGGATGTTTTTTTATATATTTTATAAAAAATTTTATATACTAAAAATTGGGATTGTTGGAAGTTCCGTGATCTCCACCCCTATTTCTCCAACGTATCATTCAGAATTTTAATTTGAAGTGATAAGTAATTAATATCAAATATTATAAATTAAAAATAAATAAAATTAATTAAATATAATTATAAATTAATTAAATTATTTACTTTTTAACTGATCACCTCTTAATTTCATATACTTTTCCTTTACATTTAGACTTCTTTATATATGAACAAGTGCTGTAGATCAAAATTAAACTGTCAAAATTGCCTCGCCATGCATGATTATTCTATCATACAAGTTAAAATATTATTATTAGAAGCAGATATTAAACTGAATTTGATATCACTATGTATAATTATAAATGCTTTGGCCATTACTATGATAATTTGCGCAAAAAACAAAGGAATACCGTCACAACAAAAGAAAGAAACAAGGAAATGACATCACATCAAGAGATTAGAAATTAAAACAATGATGCATGGGTCGGTGACCCACTTAGCTTAGTAGTTTGCATTGTACATCCCTAATAATGTTTTTAATAGTGGAGAGACCTACATGCAATGTCATTGTTTTTGTGACCACATTTTATAACTAATGCTACCTCTTTGCAATGCCTCAAAGCCCTATATGTTCGTCTTCAAATGCTTCATTATTGTGCATGGGTCCATATATATATAAACAGAATAACAGAATATGAAGGTTTTTTATGATTTTTATGATAGATTTATATTTTTTTAAGAAAATAAAATTGAATTTAATTTTGATGTACTGTCAATGCAAAACTGTTTTACATGTATATCTAATCACATAACGTCACATTATTAGTAAAAAACTAAAAATAACTACTTTTAATATTGATCGCGTAGATGGTCATAATAAAACGGTTGTAATAATTGTATAACTGTATAAAACGTTTTATACTGTCAATACATCAAAATTAAACTCAATAAAATATCAAGTA
>NC_029791.2:1359414-1359832 GCF_000816755.2 Arachis ipaensis | reverse complement strand
ATATATATATATATTACAAAATTTCTCCAGAAACCTATTTATCTTATTACTCTAAATATAAATATGCTTTTTGACAATGATTATTAATTTCAGAAAGAAAATAAGGAAAAAGAAAATCATTGTATCACTCAAATACAAAAAGATCATCAGTATTGAGCACTCCCATTTTAGATTTTATTAATACCACTAGCTTGTAGATATTTTGAGATATTTTGGAAATAAAAGCGTATGGTCCGTTCACGTCAAACTGATCCATTATATTTATATATACAATCTAAGGTCTTTTCTTCTTTTATTGAGTGTGTAATGATGTATGATATTGATTGATTTTTTCCTTTTCTTTATGGCTTAGATTTTTCTTTTGAATGTAAAGGCTTGTATTCATTGCCATCCTTTCTCTTTTTAATATAGTATTATA
>NC_029791.2:1353527-1359206 GCF_000816755.2 Arachis ipaensis | reverse complement strand
TCAAATTTTGTGGGTAAAAAAAAAAACCTGTCAGTTTAAACACTAAAGAAAATAAACACAAGCTAAGAATTGTGGTTGAACTAATAATTTAATAAAATATTTTGGATCTAATATTTTAAACACTAAATATACAACTGTGTTACAATTTTAAAGGGATAATTTTATGGGATGCTTTCATAAAGACGTATAAAACGTCTTTTTTTTTTAAAGATGCTTACGTGTCATGTTATTATTTGATATATTAATTAATCAGTTATTTTTTAATTTCTTAACAAATTAGAATAAAATCGATTTTTTTATAACAATAACAAACAATAACAATAAACCCAATTTTTTTAGGAATCTAATTGTATTTTTAAATTTTTAGAGATTCAAATGTCTGCAAAACAAAAAGTTAGAGATATATTTATCTTTTTATAAAAAAATTTAAAGATATTTGATTTAGATTGTGTAATTCGATCGGATCAAATCGGGTGACAATTAGGTTTATTATTATTGATACAATAAATCGATTTTGTTCTGATTTATTAAAAAAATAAATTATTAATCGGTTTAATAAAGATGTTTAATAATAAAATAATACATATAAACATCTTAAAAAAAATATTTTTAATGTTTTTATTAAAGTGGTCTCTCAATTTTATTGCTTAAACAATTTTACTATTTTTTTTTTTTTACCAAAGATAAGAGACTCGAACCCACAACCTCTTAATTGAGTATGAAAAAATTATACCATTGGAACTATTACTCATTGGCTTAAACAATCTTACTATTACTATAGAATAATACAGTCCTTAAATTTCGGAAGAAAAAAAAAAGACCCTAAAACAGTAACATAGTGTACGTAAGTGTTAAGTTTCTTTAACTAGAAGAATATGTGCACAAGGATGAGATTAGATATCATCATTATTATTGTGAGTAGCAGGCTACAAAATATTCTAAAGAATAATTTTATTCTCATCGAAAACAACTTTAGCCACGCAATTCATATTTTTGAAGTGAAAGTAGAGATACATATATATCTTGTTTACACAAATGTACAATCATGAAGAAGAAATTAAATTTACTTGACAAGGAAATTAAGGATATAATCACAATCTCTCTGATCCATTTCATTATTCCACGTCCTTGGTGATCTTTTATTTATGCCCTACAATGAATAATTCACACATGCACTTTTCCCAACTTTCTCAGCATGCATATATCTATGGATTAATATTTGATTTGATTGCTACACACAAAACGTTAAAAGACACACTCCTTATAACTAGTCCTAACTCATATATCACCGACACATCTAATCATAATCAAAATGCCCTCTCAAATTTGTTAGATATTTTATTTTGATAAATTAAATA
This sequence comes from Arachis ipaensis, assembly GCF_000816755.2. Taxonomy (NCBI): domain Eukaryota; kingdom Viridiplantae; phylum Streptophyta; class Magnoliopsida; order Fabales; family Fabaceae; genus Arachis; species Arachis ipaensis. Next base: position 1,357,848 of record NC_029791.2, on the reverse strand, counting down.
AGTAATAAATATATTAAAACAAAAGAAGTTATAATGGTTAATAGTTAATACTTGTTTTGGGGAATACATAGTTTAGTTTTGTCCACGCAATTATATGCATTAAGTTGGCTGCATTTGAATATATAATATTCATCATAAGATGTTATGCTTTGAGATAATGAGATTAGGCTAAATCTGTTAGTAAATTAGAGTTGTCTTATTGCGAGATGTCACAGCAATATGCTGAACTCCACGCTGTAATTTATGATTCCTCTAGAAAAATACCCTAGACTAAAAATAGACGAATTATATATATATAGAGGAGAAAAAATAAGGGTTGATCGAAGTAATCATTATTTTATTGAAGAAAGCTACTAAGAATAAAAGGGTTTCCACCTAAGATATTTATTTTTGTATGAGATATGATGAAAAGAAAAGTTATTTGGTCATTGACCAAGTATGAACCATTAAAAATGAGCAGAGAATTGAAAGATTAATTCATGCATGTAGCTCCCAGCACTCTCTACCTATCAGAAAAGAATCAAATCAAAGAAAGCAAATATTGGTCTCTTAGCTTAAATAGAATTGAATTAGGAGATAATGGTTTTTTTTTTTTTTGTAATATCAATTAATTTTTAAGATTTTAAATTTTAATTCTAAATATTCAAAAAATTATAATTAAGTTAATTTTCTATGTCTGTTCAAATAAATAATATTGAATTTATTGAATTGAAAGAAAAAGGAGAGGGTGATTAGATTAGAGAGTCCAAGTCAGACCAAGTGGCAGATACCATATGAACGGTGAAGATCACTCAGTCCCTCACCCAATCCAACGGATAAAACGTCGTCCGCGTAAGCTCACACTTATCGACTAACAACGGTCCAGAACGCTCCACGTGTCCACCAGATAAACCCCCTTATTAACCAACCAACTCAACGAACCCCTTCCTTCACTCCCCACTCCCCAACTCCCAACTCCCTCACTCTCTCTATCTCTTTCTCCTCCTTCTCCGCCGCCCCCGGCCGCCGTCACCACCAACTGACTCACCAAGTTACCATCCTCCACCTCACCTTCACTGAGCCGCAATTCGTCGAAACCTCTCCTTCACTCTCAAGTCAACGCACATTCAAAAATTCGAGAAAATTCGGTCATTGAATAATCCAATCACTGAGCTTCAGCTTCAGATTCCTAGGGTTCTTCTTTCGAATCCAATCCAGCAAATCAGAGCGATTCAACGATTCGAAACCGAGTTGAGAAGTAGTGAGTTAGGTTAATGGCGGACTCGGACAACGAGTCAGGAGGCGCGCAGAACGCCGGGAACAATAACAGCGAGCTGTCGCCGCGGGAGCAGGACCGGTTCCTACCGATCGCGAACGTGAGCAGGATCATGAAGAAGGCGCTACCGGCGAACGCGAAGATCTCGAAGGACGCGAAGGAGACGGTGCAGGAGTGTGTTTCGGAGTTCATCAGCTTCATCACCGGCGAGGCCTCCGACAAGTGCCAGCGCGAGAAGCGGAAGACGATCAACGGCGACGATTTGCTTTGGGCGATGACGACGCTAGGGTTCGAGGAGTACGTGGAGCCGCTCAAGATTTATCTGCAGAGGTTCAGGGAAATGGAAGGTGAGAAGAGCGTTGCGGCGCGTGACAAGGACGCGGTTGCGGTCAACGCCGCATACGATTACGGAGGAGGTGGTAGTGGTGGCGCAATGGGGATGATGATGAACCAGGGACACGTGTACGGCTCTGGTGCGTTTCATCAAGTGGCTGTGAGTGGTGGAGGTAGTGGTGGTCCTGTTATGGGTAAGAGTGGTGGGCCCAATTATCCGGGTGCTGGATCTAATGCAGGTAGACCCAGATAGATGTCGTGGTCTTCTCTTTTGTGACGTGTTTGGACATGCCTTTTTAATTTTTATAATTTTTAATATTCCATTTTTAATCCGCAAGAACTTTTTTAAACTAATGTATTGTATAGGGTAGGTAATTTGGGAATGGGGGACTTCGTATTAAAAACTCTTGAATTGAGTCGAATTCTATATTACACCAAAAATAAAATAATAAAAATATTTTAATCAGTATGAATTGTAAGAGAGTGACACTCGTGAAGCCAAACATGGCTTGATGTTGTAAGTTGTAAGTTCTTTCTTGTCCATTAACATCAATTAGTGACTAGTTATAATAATAATTTAATCAGTTGTTGTTACTGTTTTATATTGGTATTAGATGAATGAAGACTGTGATTTGAAAATCTTTTTCGTTTGTTTTTTTTGTGGGACTACGGTTTGAAAAGTTGAGTTTGTGTCCATTGCGAATGAATCGAAGACGACAAATCAAAGGCTTATGCCTGTAGTTTTTAAATCAAAATTTTATAAAATAATAGTACTAAGAAAAAAAATTAACATAAAAATCATTTTTTCATTGCATACATTTATCTAACGTCGTCCGATCTTGACAACTAATTTTTGTGAGAAAATGAGAGTAGTAAAATGAGAACATAAAAGTCAAACTGTGATTGGTTGAAGTAGTTTTTCGGCTATAAAACTCGACTTTGGAATATATAAAAGGGAGAATATTTGGAAGGTTAAAAAAAAAAGGTTCATGCAACTAACGATGACTAACTTTATTATTCCTGCATTCACATGCTAGTATGCTACAATATACGTAAGAGAAATTATAACCTTTTTTTTTTGGATAACAGAGAAATTAAAAGCATATCAATTGATATTTGAATAAGATATTGAAAGTGACATGCAAACATAAATAGCTAGATATGCCTCTGCATTCGCATTGGTTGGTTTGTGTGGGATCCAGATCTAGAGGGCTTCGGCGGAGTTTGTACATTATAATCTATGAGACCTGTGTGAATCTAACATATTCGGGTCTTAGCTACACAAATTTGAGAGCATGAGTATTTAGCTCTGTACTATGACGTTGCCATAAACACAGATTTGCGGATATGCAGTTGACCCAGAAAATTTTTTCGTGCGGTAAAATATATATAATATAATAATAATTTTTATAATTGATGTTATAAAATAGGAATATTTTTTAAATTATTTAACCAATAAATTAAAATAAAATAATAATTTAAAATAATAATAAATAATTTAGAATTTTATTCTTCTAGGTTTCATATTTTGAAAAGATCGAATAATCTTTTCATTGTTAATACAATCAAATGTCTCTCTTTCTATGTATGTCACTAAACAATCATTTACAAATTCATCTCCCATACAGTTTCGAAGTCGACTCTTTATGATGTTCATAACAGAAAAAGTTCTTTCAATTGATGCAGTTGCTACGGGCAAAATTAAAGCTAACTTCAAAAGAAGAAACACTAATGGATAAACAATATTTTTTCGAGTCTCAACCAACTTTTGAGAAAGAGCACCAATTCCATTTAAGTCTGAGAATTGATCATCAGAACGCACATCTAGTATGAAGTTCTCAAGTTGACTATCAAGTGCCAAAAGTTGAGTGGAAGAAAATTCTAATGGATAGAATTGAGCTAACTGGATCAACTTCTCCTTATCAAATGCAAAAAATGAGTGTCTTGGATTCAAACAAGCTATGCAAAGAAGCAATTCAGTATTCACCTCTGTAAAACGATTATTGAGTTCTTGAAGTTGTCTATCAACTACTTGATAGAATATATAAACTTGAAAATGATGCAAATTTTTTATATCTTTTGAGTTTTGCGTCTTGATCTTCCTTGTGACACAAATAATCATCCATGATTGGAACAGTAATATTATATTTGTCACAAACAGTGAGACTTCGTCAAGTAAAAGAGACCAGCCATCATCTCTTATATTTTGCAACCGTTGCTTAGACACTTTGACTAATGCTATAGCGTTTATAATGTCTTGATCATTCCTTTGTAACGCTTGCGATAACTCATTAGTAACTCCCAAGATATTTTTCATCAAGTACAAGTTGAAAATGAATTCAAAGGATTGAATGACATTCAATAAATGACATGCTTCAGCTCTTTGTTCTGAATTATTTCCATCTTCCTCAACATATTCAAGAATATTAACCACAGAAGAAAATAAAGAAATTAATCTAAGTATAATTTCATAGTGTGAATCCCATCTAGTGTCTCCAACTCTTTTTAAAGGTAATTAGAGATTTATTTAAGAATTTGTCGTTGGTTAATAATTTATTGTATATGCAAAATGAGATTAGAGTCTTTAGCACTTAATTAAGTAGACTAGTAAATTAATGACTAGAATAACCCAAGTTGGTTTGATGGGATAAATCTTTTTTTTTTTTGGTCATGGGTTTGATGGGATAAATCTGTTTATGAAACTCTTCGTTTTGGGTTGGACTCTGTTTCATA
>NC_029791.2:1351202-1353227 GCF_000816755.2 Arachis ipaensis | reverse complement strand
AAAAGAACCATGCGATAATTTTTTTAGGTTGGTTTTTTTTATTAACTAATTTAGAGTTAACCAAGTTGGGTTGGTGTAGTGGTTAGCTCACTAGTCCCCTTAAATGGAGTTCAGTACTGCAACGGATGGGGGATACCTACAAGATAATATGTCCAAATGGTAAAGATATAAATGATAAAGGACGAGAACAAAGGAATATAGAAACATAAAAAAAAATAGGTATCGAATTTTTTTTTTCCATAGATATTTGCATTACTTAGAGGAGTTACCTCTTTTAAATCACAGGAAAAAAAAATACAATTGTACGATACAAGTTCTGTGGAAGAAAAAGAAATAATCTGCTGGATCCATCTCATATCATTGATGAAAATGAATCACCACCACAATCCATCTCATTAAAATTATTTGAAACAGAGATATGAATGGAGAGAATCAAGCAAGTAATCAGAGACTTGAATTTTTTATTTCCAAATATAATTCACACCGATTGATCCATGAACCGAACCATTGCCAATTTTCAACGTTCAATTCACACCGTTTCAACTCTCCTACTATATATACACATAAACACACTCACTCAGACACAGACACAGACACAGACACACGTTTGATTTCTACGAATATTGTTTTGTTCCAAAATCTCATAGTATTCACTTACGATGATGATGCGGCGTCTTAATATTGTGGCGGTTTTCTCTTTGATTGTTGCACTCTTTCTCTCGCATTCTCTTGTTATAGCAAAACGCCACCATGAACATCATTCTCCGTCACCTTCTCCGGCGCACTCTCCGAGAAATCATCACCCATCCCCTGCGAAGTCTCCGTCATTACCGCCGAAATCCGCCACTCCGACGGTTCCTTCATATGGTCCTTCGTCACCGTCTCCGGCAACAACACCAGCAGCGGTTTCTCCGACGATTCATTCCCCGGCTCCGGCTCCCAGCCATCAGAACCATAATTTAACACCGGCACCGGCACCGGTAGCTTATCCTCCGTCTCCAAAGAGTGGTCCGTCACCGGTGGCTCATTCTCCGACTCCAAAGAGTGGCCCCACACCCGAACCAGTGCCAGCGCCAAATGCAGGAGAGAGTACGATTCCAGCTCCGGCGAGTTATTCTCCGACGGGGATTTCAGATCCCCCTGCAAATGACGAAGAGAATCATAAGGGTTCGGGTTCGAAATTGGGTGTTACTGTTACCTTGTTTGCTTTATCAGTCTTTCTCGTTTTGGCCATGTAGCCATGGCGGTTCATGTTACGTTCTTTCGCGCTCTTCTTTTTTTCGTTCATTATTCTTTAAGTGCTTCATTTTATTTTATGTTTAATTTGTATATTTTATTTGGATTGTTTAATATTTTATAAGATGATTAATTTAAAGTTGCATTTTGAAATATGTATGAAAAGAGAATTCACATTGGGTGCAAATGTGCAATTAAAAATATGTAACTTATAACGAATTATCTTTTGAAGAGGATGATGATATATTTTTTGAGAAAACATTTCTTAATTATCTTAACATAATTACTATAAATGAAAAATAAATGAAATTATATTGAAGTGTAATTTAGCATACTAAAATTAAAATAATAATTTACATATGGATAAAATAAAATAATATAATATAATCTCATCATCCTTTTAAATCAAGTGTAGTTGGATATGAACAATGAGTTTTTTTTTTTTACCAAAGATAAGAGACTCGAACCCGCAACCTCTTAATTGAGTATTGGAAGACTATGCTATTTAAGCTATTACTCATTGGCAATGGCATAGTCTCCTTATACGTGAAATAAATAAAAAAAAAACATAATTCTTCATATGTTTGAGAATTAATGTATTTTTTAGATTCCATTTAAATATATAAACCTTTTAATATAGAATTTAGGGTTAGCTAACATATGTATTCTAAAATATATATTAAATTGTAAACGAAATCTATTTAGAAATACAAATAATTTAATTATATTTGTTATATACATTTATTAAAATAAATCGTTAAAATAATTTTACAAATAATAATTTTAAGC
>NC_029791.2:1348542-1350975 GCF_000816755.2 Arachis ipaensis | reverse complement strand
TCCAAGGAGAAAAATATTTTATTTCATTTAAATATTTTAATAATTTTTCATCTTTTTTTTTTCTTCATCTATCGTGTCCTTGTTCTCTTCTCTGGTTTCCTCATCTTCTCTTCCAAATTCGTTGGCCCCAAAAACCAAAACTTTTCTTCTTCTTCTTCTTCTTCTTCTTCTTCCATGGCCAGCTCCACGTTCCTCCTCTCTCCTCTCACTTTCTCACACAACAAAAAACCACTTCTTCATTATTCCTTCCTTCATTCCTCCACAAAAAATCTAAACTTGCTGCTTCCAAAGGGTTTCATCAGAAAAACCAATGAACTCAGAACCCTCACAGTGGCCAAATCCAACGGTAGTGATTCAGCAGATGCTCCTGACCGTTTGATCTCTGCACTCTGCTACTTCTACCCTTTCTTTGATGGGGTTCAGTATGGTAAATATGTCATCAATCAGTTCTATCCTGTTCAAGCCATTGTTCAACCCTTGTTCCCTGCTATTAGGGTTTTCAAAAGCTTCCCCTTTAATGGGTTCCTTGTATTTTTGACACTTTACTTTGTTGTTGTGAGGAACCAAAATTTCAGTAGGTATGTGAGGTTCAACACAATGCAAGCCATTGTTCTTGATGTGCTCTTGATTTTCCCTGATCTTTTGGAGAGGACTTTCAATCCAAGGAGTGGTTTTGGTTTGGATTTGATGATGAGCTTGGATAGTACTGTGTTCTTGTTCCTCTTGGTGTCTTTGATCTATGGCTCTTCTTCCTGCTTGTTGGGTCAAATTCCAAGATTGCCCATTGTTGCTGATGCTGCTGATAGGCAAGTTCTATGATTCATCATATTCCTACCTTTGATTCATTTTTTTCTTTTTACTTGTATAGCAGACCTTATTGATTCAAGCTTTCAACTTCAGCTAACTAGGAAGTGATTAAGCAATGCTAGAATGTTATGCAAAACATGTTTAATTGGATTTGTTGTATTCTTATAAAATTGGAAATTTCTTAGCATGGATTTTGTTCTTGGTGTATTAGGAACATGTTGGATCAAATGGTTATCAATGACTATTAGTCCAAATAAGATCAAAGCTATGGTGCAGCTTTTGAAAATAATGTTGGGTTATATTAATAGCTAATTTTTAGAGTTAAGGTATCTAGCATAAGGAATTATACTTATCACAAGCATCATGGATTGGATGTTAAGCACTTAAGGCTATACAAACTCAAAGGGTGGTGCTGGCAAAATAAAATTATCATGAGACAATGATAAACTTGCATTAATCAATGTCTTGAATTCGGTTTTATATGTCTGCTTCTTTAGCACTTTTATGATGAGATAACTTGTGCTCTTATGTTTGAGGAGGCCAGGGTGATATCTTTTAGAATGGTGTAGTGTAGTATTAGAATATTCTATTAATGGCATTGGGAGAGTTAAACTCCAAAGTGGTATCTTAGATTAGTGGCGTGCATTAAAATAGTTTTCGAGATTCCAATTGAACTAATTATATATCTGAAATTTACAAAAGTACGCCATGTTAGTCTTTTCGCTCTTTTCCATCAAGTAACTTATCATGCCATTAAGAACTAACTTGGTGCATTTTTGCTATTTTCAATAATGTAATTAGTACAACTGTGATTTCAAAGACTATTTTAGTACACGCAGTTAATTTCAGATATCACTTTAGAGCTTGACTCGGAGAAGATGAGAAAACAGATGTAGGGTGATATTTTTCTAAAGCGGTTTAGTATGGTGATATTGGATTGATTTTGATGCTCCTCTCTTCACTAAGCAGTTGTGGATTATTGTATTGGAATAATTTTCTTGTGCTAATCTTCTAAGGACCAAAGTTGGGGCTTGCTTGTAATTAACAAGGTAAAGTCTTTTCATGAATGAGAGTTTATACACCAAACTAGTTTCCACCCTACTTTTATGTTATCTTCCAAGTTCCAACAAAACATATATACACCTTTGAAAGTAACTGGTAATGCATTGTTTTTTTCCATCATTCTCAAACAGGTTCATGATGCATATAGGTTTTGTTAACCTTTCTAAGTTGATGTGGAGAAAGAGCAGTAGCACTAAGAGGTTTTAAAAGGCTCTAGTATAATAGCTTCATGGGAAAAACGTTTCAGTGAATAAATTGATGAATCTCAAAAAAACAAAGAAAAAATTGCAAGACACTCTGCAGAAACAGAGGAAGTTACCTACTATGAGTTGAAAGTAGGGCTGTCAAAGGACCCGTTTAAACTCGTTTATTCACAGGCCATCATTTTTTAACTCGGATGATTTATGGCAGCCTAATGGGTATTACTTCTAAGTCAAAAACCTTAAACAAATCGGGTTTTTTCTAGTTGATTGGTCGAGTTTTCGAGTCTAATCAGAAAAAATATTAACTAAAAGTACTATTTTTGTAAAAAAAAATAACAATAAAAATAAATCGCCTACCTGT
>NC_029791.2:1343932-1348311 GCF_000816755.2 Arachis ipaensis | reverse complement strand
CGTTTAACCTTTTTTTTTTTTATTAGTCAGGCTTAGCCTATTTAATCCAAAATTTTAACAAGTTTAATTTTAAAAGTAAATTCGTCTGTTTAAATGGGTAAATAAACATGAATTTAGTCTATTTTAACAGCTCTATGAAAGATAAACCTAAGCTTGTGTTCATAATATTTAAGAAACTGGTAATCTTTCCGTTTTAGAATTATATAAGATTGTAAAATTAAAATCCAAAATTCGGTATTCTTATCAATTTTAATTCTTTTAATAATTTTTGAAAAAGAAAATTGTATTTAACATTCCTTACTGACTTTCGTTTCGTTCTTTATCTTGCCTATATTTTTTTTTGGTGACTCTTTATCTTGCCTATATAAAGTTGTGTACTGGTATCAAAATTGAGAAAACAATTATTTTTAGCAATATTTAACATTCTTTCAATTTTGTCCGCCTAAAGATAATTGAAAAGTGTATAAATCTTTGAGAGACATAGATCATCATCGTGTATATACTTTGGAATACTAACGCATTTGGTGGTTCCATACAAATACAAATCAGGTTTGCATATAAGACATGCGAAGAGATTAAGGAGGATTGTCGGTAGATGATTCTAGCAACGTCACATACACACTTTCATGAATCAACGTGGCATCCTCATATGCCTCCATCTATTATCTTGAAACTCACTATTATCTTCGCGCATATGAAGATAATAATGAATTTTTGTAATATTGGAGTGGTAATGGTGTTTTTTTAAAATGTGGATTGTTAGCGTGTTATACTCAAATGCGGAATCGTTTAACTAGAAAAGGAGAAATCGGACCGTCCGATTTATTAGAGGTACACAAATCGGACCGTCCAATTTGTGAAAGGTATATAAATCAGACCGTCCGATTTGTGTTTAAAAAAATTAAAAAATTTTAGGTATAGAAATCGGACCTTCTGATTTGTGTACTTTCACAATTTTGAAAAACACCAAAAATTAAAATGTTAACATATATCACCACTTCTACTTCCATACAAAAAAAATTAGCCGATAATAATAATTAAGATATTGATGCGTGTAATTTAGTTAGAGAAAAAAGATTCATATGTTGACATAATTTAATTAACAGTAATATGAAATAGGATACATATGAATTTGTATAAACTAATTTCTTGTCATGGAACATATACCAGGTTCTACAAAATTAAACTACAAAATATTGACAACATCTTATATAAGCATTATTGTTACACGTCCAATTCAAAATGATCACTGATTTTTATTTGTTATACAACTTAATTAAAAAAGACAATAAAAAATAAATAAGCTAGCCAAATTTTAGAAGACAAAAATAAAAGAGAAAAACATCATGATCAAAAGAAGTTGAAACGGCACAAGAAGAGTTGAAACAAAACCTCTATCATTATAAGGCACGTAGGTGTAAGGATTTGGAGGTGCATAACCACCATAGGCATATGGAGGAGCATAAGCATTTGGAGGACCATTATAAGTATAGTAATAGGGTGGTGGTGGGGTGCAGCATTCAACACCGCCACCACTATTTCCACTACCACCACCACCAGAAGTAGGAGGACATTTGTTATTCTGTCCTCTTTTCTCGTGTGGTGGTGGTGGTGAGCCATATATAGAGTAACCGGAAGACGTCGGCGATGGTGGTGTTGGTGGAGCTTCATAAGTAGGGTTTGGTGGAGATTGTTGTTGACATGGAGGATCACATTTATTAGGGCAATTCAAACAAGAATTTGGTGATGAAGGGACATCACTTGATGGGTCTCCATAAGCTTCAAGATGAAAATAGGATAGTGATAATATCAAGAGGGGTAGGGCTACTACAACAAATAGAAACTTTGGTGGTGGAATCATTTTTTTTTTCTTTTAACAACTTTAGTAGTGTGTTTTTTCGGTATGAAAATTCAACTTATAAGATGGCATAAAGCAAGAAATTAAATAAAGGAGACGGGGGGAAATTGACTATGAGGACTGCAATGATGTTCGTGGGACAAAACTTTATGCATGAGACAAATAATTATAACCTATCTCTTGGCTATATATATATACACTCCTAGGATGAAATAATTTTTATTTAGATATAATTAATTTTTTTTCAAAATATCTTTTTTTAAATTGTAGATAGGAAAAGACTAAAAGCCTTCAAACACAAAAAATATTCAATCCGGTCTCTGAACTTTATTTTTATAGAATTGATTAATTTTTGTGCTAAAACAAAATACTGACACAGACACTAATCAGTTCCATAAAAGTAAAATCCAAGAATCAGTTATGTATTTTTTTTATTAAATATCTTTTGAAGTAATTGTCAGGAGCCATTCTCCGTGTATATGTATGTAAAAATACAATTTAATTGGCTTAAAATATCGGACAAGACAGGACTTTAGTATAATATAATAAACTTATATTCACCTATAGTTTAATTAATTTTTGAAGTGGAAATGATAACTGTAACATATAAAGCAGGGGAAAACAGAGTGTTCTAGAATCTGTGTTTTGATTATAAGTTTATTATGAACAAGCATCAGCATGTCCATGTCTATGGCCTTGGATCTTTCGCCATCTTTTCTAGTTCATGCATCATAAGGTGCCGCATGGCACAACATTTGGCGTCATAGTATCGAAGCACCACACACAAATGTCCACCAACACTTCAATTTGATTTAATTTAATGCATGCTCTCATTGCTAGTCCCTACTGTGCTAGCAAATTGTTAGTTGTTGTTCCATCAACTTTCCCTTTTTCATTGAAAATTGTTGTGTTTCTTCAGTACTTTTTATTTGTTTATTATGGTGGATATCATAGTCTGATAATTAATAATGACTTATCAACAATTTACATAGTAGTTTGCAGTTTAATGGATTGGACCAAATTGACACATAAATTTATAACCATTACAACGGAACAATTTTCATTATAGAATATGTAAATATAGTTTAGCTTATATGACTTGTCGTTTTCTTTGTAATAGTAATTTTTGCACTACCACCTTCAATAATGGAGTTAATTTCTGCTCTATAAAATCTAGCATAGGATTCTGAAGGAGTATACACATTTAAGCACTTGAGGCCCACAATTATGTAGGATAAACTAAAATGTAGAATTAGTGATATTAAAAAATGATAACAGATTGGATTGAAAGCAAACATGCAGCACTGTCAAATTAAATATTTTATAAAAGAAAAGTGTACATGGACTTTGTGCATTATTACCAGTTTATCACCACTTTTTCAATTCTAAATGACTTAAAAATCTATTCTCTCAATGGTCTGGAAAATATTTTATTCTGAATGCATGCTACTAATAGTTCATATTTACTTAACTGAATTTATGAATTAGAAACAATACAATCACAATTCACAAGTGAAAAAGACAAGGAGAAGAAAAAGGTATGCTACTATCAAATGTTCATCTGTATAACTTTTTAATAAGGAAATATAGGCCAATGTACTGAAATAAATTAATTGAGTGAATTTTTTACCTAAATACATGATTTGAAAACTGGTTATCTGTATGTGCATTTTTATTATTATGTAATCCGTGAGAGTCTATCACGATTTTGAATTTTTACATAAACCGTTGGAGGTTAGGATGGATTATAGTTGGAGAACGTTGGCCATAAACCGTGACTGCTTCCCACGGTTTATTAAGAAAAAAAAACTAACATAACCATGTTTGGTCCCCACAGTTTATGAAGAAGAAGCCATGTACATAAACCCTCCTGACTACCACGGTTTACATGTTAGGTGGTATAAATATAGAATCCGTGGGTAATCATCACGGATCATTTGTGCCAAACCAAATTGAGTTGCACCTTGGTTGTTCAGAGAGAGTTTGAGGGAGAAGTTTGAAGGTTTTGGTGAGATTTAGGTGGTGGAGGTATAGAGGACGAAGCTCGTTTATACCGGCTAAATGGCGTTGCTCACGTGGCTGGATACATCGACGAAGAGGTTAGTTAATATTATTAGGGTATGAGTCCCGGAGTATAAATTTGGGGACGAATTTGAGTAATTATTAACTTCAGGGATCACTTTGAGACTTGAGTGCAAATTCAAGGACTACTTTAAAACTTAACTCGTTCTATTCCTGATATGCATAGCACATTTTTGGCGTCCATCTAATAAATATTAAATTTATGTTATTGTAATAAAAAGATTACATTAAAGAATAATTTATACAAACAGTAATAATAAAAAAATAATTAAAATTATAATTTATATCTGCATATGCTTCTATTCCTAGCACATTTTTGGCGTCCATCTAATAAATATTAAATTTATGTTATTGTAATAAAAAGATTACATTAAAGAATAATTTATATAATTTATACTAATAAAAAAATAATTAAAATTATAATTTATATCTGCATATG
>NC_029791.2:1341708-1342491 GCF_000816755.2 Arachis ipaensis | reverse complement strand
TAGTAGCTATTTTAGTTTATAAATAGCATTTGGTGTTTATTTATTCAGGCATCACGACTCTAAGTCTATCTATCATGACTCATGATGAAGTTTTTTTATAAGTCTATATATAGTAATAAACAAAGAGAAAATTCACATTTATTTATTTCTTAGATGATGGAGCTCGCAGTTTACTATTCTTAACTACTTAAACAAAAACAATGACATGTAATGTAAGAAAAAACTATAAACTATCATGGGATTCCAAGTCTATCTGACGTCATTTTGTCAACAAGACATGGAAAAATTGTAAAATTAGTGATATTAAAAAAATTATAATGGATAATAGAAAGTTATGAATAAAAGGACAAATAAAAAAATGTTATAACAAATTCTAAAATTAATGAGCTGTCCACCATTAGTGATTATGAGAAATTGTTGGTTAAACAAAAAAACACAATATGTAAATTCAAAATCACAGCTACAAATGTATAATGTATAATATGCATACTATTAGAGTATTAGTGGTATTTGTGTTTTTTCTCTTTTTTGAATTTGCCTCTTATTTCTCATTCTTTGAATTGTGACTCCTCATTTTCTCTCTTTCTAAGTTCTTTTCTCTACATCTTCCTTTATATCTATACTCTTTTTTTATTCTCAACAAAATAATATCATCTTCCTCCAACAAAATGATATGCAGTAATGCATTTCCAAATGAAGCCCTAAAAAAAGTGTGAGTTTCTGTTGTTTATTTATCCAGGCAGCACGATTCTAATTGGATTAGAATTAAATTTGTTTTGTTAA
>NC_029791.2:1339222-1339588 GCF_000816755.2 Arachis ipaensis | reverse complement strand
TAAAAGAAACTTTCCAATCTCTTGTCATCGAGCAATCTTCCTGACAATAGATTTGTAATTGAGTGATTTTTTTTTTAATTCTTGTGCAATTATAAAAAGACCAAGGAACCATTAACAAAAGAGACGATCTAAACAGAAATGACAAACAAACAGACCAGTTTAATTATCGCAAAACAAACTAGTTTATTTTATTTAAAGACATTAACGTATAAAAAATCTGTCTTTTTGTCCAAAACAATAAAAAAAGCTAAACTTAGAAGCCTATAATTATACATTTATACTAGACTAGTATATGTTTCTGTGCGAGCACACGATAATTAATATTTTATATTAAAAAAATTAAACAAAAACTATATAATAATTATT
>NC_029791.2:1338113-1338857 GCF_000816755.2 Arachis ipaensis | reverse complement strand
TAAAAAATGAAAAAGGATTAGATTTAGCTATTTTTATATAATACTAGTGTATGTTCCGTGTCCTGCATGGGATAATACATAAAATTATATAAAAGATTTTATTAAAATTTAAATAAAAATATATATAGTAATTATTATTATAAATATTTTACAACTTAAAAATATTAAAAATAATTAATATTTGTTTTAATTAATTTAAATTGATTGAGTGGTTATTTTACTCGTCCACTTAAGTAATTATTAAGGTTTTGAATTCACCTTGTGTATATAACAACTCATTAGCTAGTAACAGACTCTTAATAACTGAAGTTTCAATTCGTGGTGAATTAGTTTCCGATTTGACCTGCCGAGTTAGAAAATACGATAAAACAAATATTATTTGTCTTGAAATTAGAACAATTCTCATTGAAACCAATACTTACAGAGATTTATCTTTGTTGAAATTTAAATGTGATAACTTTATTTGTTAGTATCATATTCATTCATCAAGTCAAAATAATATGATTGTTAGTATCATATTTATTCATCAAATCAAAACAATATGATCAATGTTGTTATCAATTAAAATTTCACATTTTATGACATATTTTTTTATTTTTTAAACTTATACACTTATATTATTACAAAAGCTATTAGATTGATTAATATTCTTTGGTAAATCCTAAACTCTAAATACAAATTTAAAAGTAGTGTAAAGACTTAATTGAAAAAAAAGTATGAAGACCTAATTGAAAATTTATAAAA
>NC_029791.2:1337583-1338033 GCF_000816755.2 Arachis ipaensis | reverse complement strand
ATATAATAATTAAACCTATTTAAAATTAAAAGAGAGAAAAAAGAAGATAATTAGAATTTTTTTTGTTAGTTCGATTAAAAAATCTCTAATAAATATATTCAACGTTTATATATACTAAATGTAATAATATTTAATAGTATAGTATTTGCTACAGTAATGACTCAAAATATTAACTCAAGTGAATAAGACTAACTGATGAGGTCTACTGTTAAAATTCCAAATCTGAAATAGGTTCATTATCTTAGGACTCAATGCAGATGACGTCTACATATTCCTTCTCAAATTGGCTCAAGTAAAATTTCTTTTATTAGTTAGAGATGGTAACAGATACTTGTATGAGTATGGCAGATCTTCTTTCTGTTCATCACTTCCGTTTTAAAAAAATGTCCCACGTCCCCCTCTCTATCTTTAACACAAATTTCTATTTAATAATCTCCTTAGGTAAAATAT
>NC_029791.2:1317487-1337241 GCF_000816755.2 Arachis ipaensis | reverse complement strand
TTAACGGATTAATAAAAAAATACTTATCTTCTTATTTCTATCATTTTACGTAGACAAATTTTATTTAGTCTCAAATTGCTAGTAATTTTTGTGAATAACCATTTGGCTGGATTTTTTCATTATCCTAATTTTCGTTATTAGCAGTTGTTGCTACAAGAATCATGTTTTATCGCATGTCAGGGGAACACTACTTTAACACCTAATCAACTAATCAAGTTCTTTGGTATCCAGATTTTCTTTATTTATTTATTTCTTCTTCTTCATGTTAACATTCAAAGCAGTAAAAATAAAATATTCTATACATTCTATATCTATTAATGAAAACTAGGATTATTTATAACTAGATGATTATAGGCACTAACGTGTTCTCATAATTATGACAACCAGAGTTATGAAATTAGGCCGCATGTAACAAATTAGCTAAAAAAACATACTAGTTAATTTAATACAGTTATATATTTATATTTGATATGGGAAAGTTTTACTTTTAGTTAACAATCATTCAACTCAAATCATATGGAGAGTTTTATTTGCATTTTTCAATCTCAAAACCTTTTTAACTTTAGCCAATATCTAATACAATTGTTTATGAAATTTTAATTTTAAGGTTCTATGGGAGACTAAATGCACCAAGAGGAGATAAGTGGATCGCATCATGGCAACAAATATTCATTTCTCTGAGTGTGGTGTGGCGTGCATAATATGAATAAGTTCATGTATTACTATGTAGGAAGAAGTGTGTGATTGTCTTTTAAGTGGCATAGCTATAAAATAAGTGTATGTGTTTTATGAATAAATTATATCTTGTATTTTTATACAAGATGTAAGATGTCTCTGGTTAAGTTATTGAGAGTACCAGCTTATTTTTGTATATGAAAGTTAATGTATTATCTATGTATTAAAACAGAGCTAAAGATAGTTTTTAGGGGCTGAGATCACATCAGCTTAAGTCTCTCTACCATGATGTTATGTTAGCTTAAATAGTAAAATTACTTTTTAGTTCTTTTATTTTTAATTAAAATACTTCTCAATCCTTTCTATTAATAATAAATAATTTTATTATTACAATTTAGCCGATCAAAAATACAGAAATCGATTCCTCTTTTCTTTCATTGCCTTCGAAGACGAACTCATTTCTAGTACTCCAAGATTTGTCAGCTAAGATTATTAGCTGCTAACTCCATCTTCAGGTTTTGATTTTCTCTTACAATTTGAACTACCGTTATTTTCTCATTCAAAACAACTTAGATAATCTACCCGTGTTGTTTGCATATTGAATTGGTGGTTGCTTCATTCTCCAAAGATTGTGGTTCATCATGTCTTCACTCTATAGGTGTAAAATTTGTGGCAAAATGTTCTCCACAAAAAAATATTATGTTGATCATCGTGATCAAAATCATCCTAATAATGAACATGCTGTTTATGAATCTCATAAATCCCACAATACTGCGTCTGTGTGCACCACTGATCCTCTGCAAATATAAAGAATACAATCTCACCATATAACTTTTATAAAAAAAAAACGAGTCATTATTCTCTAGCCAATATATTACTATGTTATAAATTTTATTTTTATTTTTATTTGTAGGCAGGCTTATTATTATTACATTTTCATTCATAGTTATTTATTTAGTCCAGGAATCAGTAATGGATAATAGAATGTTATGAGTAGAAGGACAAATTAAAAAAAATGTTATAACAAATTTCAAAATTAATGAGCTGTCCCACTAGTGATAATGAAAATTTGCTGGTTAAACAAGAAGAACAATGTGTAAATTTAAAAGCACACCTACAAATGTACAATGTATAATATGCACACTATTAATTTTTATAATAAGGATATTGTAATTATTTTTTATAAAAAAAATATTAATTTAGACCGATTTAAGGTGTAGTTCACCGATTTTTTTGTCAAATTAATTTGTCTGATTTAATTTTGATAAAAATAATATGGTTTAATCAATTACATGTATTAAATTTTAATTATTAAAAAATATCTAAAAAAAATATTTTATACGTCTTTATCTAAGTGACTCCCTTATTCATTTCTTAATTTCTTAATTGATGGAACACACTATTTATTATTCTTAAATCTTAACTACTTAAACAAAAACAATGATATATAAGAAAAAAAAATTGACAATAATATAACCAATCATGCGATTCCAAATCTGATGTGATTTTATCAATAAGACATGGAAAAAATTGTAAAATTAGTGATATTAAAAAATTGGAAAAGTATTGGATACTAAGAGTTAATTTGTCAACTTTTGACAACTCAATTAATAATTAATAATTTTAAATTATTTTAATTAATTTAGCAGATACATCTAATACAAAAAAGACACCTCCATAACCACAAAAGACAGACGTATTTTAAAAACGCTTTTAAAAAAGATCCTTCCAAAAAAATTAGAATGGATTTTTTTTGTTAATGAATTTTGGACCTAATTTAATAAGAGTCAGTAAAAGTTAGCAAATTTTATATAGGTTACCTAGGGGAATTATAAAAAATGATAATGGATGATAGAATGTTATAAGTAAAAGGACAAATAAAAAAAATGTTATAACAAATTCCAAAAAATGAAAAAATTGCTGGTTAAACAAGCAGCACAATGTGCAAATTTAAAATCACACCTACAAATATACAATGTATAATATGCGCACTACTAGTGATATTTGTGTTTTTCTTCTTTTTTGAATTTACCTCTTATTTCTTATTCTCAGAATTGTCATACCTATACTCATTTTTTGTTCTCAACAAAATAATGTCAGCTTCCTCCTCCAAAAACATATGCAGTAATGCATTTCCAAATGAAGCGCTAGAAAACGTGTTAAAGTGATATAACTATGCAGGCAATTCGGCACTTAATTTGAATGAAGGGAGTACGAAGGGAGTACGAGGGTAGTACAAAGGTTCAACAACTAGGAAAAAAATGAACAAATTCACCTAACAGTTTCTGAAGTTGGGATAGATGCAGTTTTCAGGAGTTGTAGGAAGTTGCAATCGATTGAGTTTATCACCGAAACAATGACAAATCAAGTTTTGATAAACCTGTCAAACAACTGTCCTGATCTACACTACGTGTTCATAGGTCTGATATTAAGAGTCTTAACTTAGTTATTAAAGAATGCCCTAACCTTCCTAAGGTAGAGCTCAGGAGAAATGATTCGTTATTATCCCTTGATTTTCTATCTAGCTTAGTCTCTAACCACAAATTAAGGTACATTTGGCTACACCGATTGCCATTTACATTGGAAGAACAAGATTTCAGAAATGTTACCGCAAAGGTTACGGGCCTCCTGGTTTTGGAAGTGTTTAAGTATGTACTATATGTGTATCCATCCCTTGATGCGCCTAGAAATGATGTTCCATCTGATGTACTATATCTTATGAGCCCAAGAGCATCAAGACCACGACGGGAAAGGAGGCCACCAATTTGAATGAAGGATTATGAGACATTGAAGGAGAGTTAGTTATGTATGGAGAGAAGTGCTATATAATATGTTATATTTTAGCTACAATAAATGTTAGATTATAAACTCACTTCTACCCATCCTAATCAAAATTACTCATTGACGTATTCTTTCTGTACTCTTTCTGCTAGGGTTTAGGTATGAGTGACGGAGTGAGCGGGGGTTCACGAAGAGGGTGACACACAGTGAGGTAACCAGTAATGCCAGCGGTAGAACTAAGGGGGAGAGCGTCGGGGGTTTGTATCTGGTGAGAAGGAGGAGGGTACTAGGGTTTCTAAGGAAGAACATGGCTTTCAAAAGGTTTCCTTCCGCGACATGGTGACTGGACAGAAGTCTCCGTCTCCTATGCTTTGGAATGAGGCTTTAGATGGAGAGAGGCTAGCCAAGGTGATCAAAGGGAACCACGGGATTCGCATCCTCCTCGGGTCATCTTATCAGAAGAAGGGCTGGCGGCGTTATCTGTACCATATAAGGAAGCGATTGTCGTCAAAGTCTTGGGCAAGCATATGAGTTACACGGCAATGGTGCATAAGCTGGGTATGGTGTGGAGATTGAAGGGTGGGTTTCAAGTTCTGGATGTAGGAAATGGTTATTTTCTGGTGAAGTTTGATGCTTTCGAAGATCGGGAGAGGGTATTACTTGGTGGTCCTTGGATGATATCTGGGTTCTATCTTGCTGTAAAACCATGGTCACCTGAGTTCTATTCAGAGGAGGAGGTTTTTGGATCCACCATGGTATGGGTACGCTTTTACGGCTTAGGGATTCGTTACTACCATGAGAAGGCTATGTTGAGGATCGCCGCTCCGGTGGGAAAGCCAGTGAAAGTCGATGTAGCAACTAAGATGGCAGCAAGAGGGAAGTATGCGAGGGCTTGTGTGGAGATTGATTTAGGCGTTCCCATTACTCGTAGTGTTGAGGTGGATGGGAGGATTTTGGATGTTGAATATGAAAGCCTTGAGTTGGTCTGCAATACGTGTGGTTGTTATGGGCATGTTGACGTGGACTGTAAATTGATTAGTTCAATTTCAGCGAACATTGATAAAACAGAACGGGCAGGGGCTTATTCGTAAGGCGCGGGGACTTCTAAAATGCCATTCAAAAGCAATTTAAAGAGATTAAGGCCTAATTCTCTTCAGAATTCTCCGGTTGAGAATGGGCACAGTGTGGTTACAGTGGAGACCCCCCCACTCACTACCCTCAAATAATCTGAGGTGTGGGTCTCACTCCAAGTAATATTAATATGGATTGTGCAAACATTATAGCTTGGAATGTGAGAGGAGCTGGAAATAAGCTGGCTCGGGTGCATCTGAAACAATTGGTAAAGAATTTTCATCCGTACGTTTTTATCATTTTAGAGACTCATTGTGCTTTCCAAAAGATGGCTGTCTTTTGAAACAGATTAGGTTATACTCCTATTCATATTGATGAAGCTCAGAGGCATAGTGGAGGTATTTGGGTGCTCTCTGCATGGCCCGGAGTATCTTGCAATGTCGTGGCAGCGAGTTCGCAAGTGGTGTGTGTTGAGTTTTTGAATGGCGGTTTTTCTTGGGTCTGTGCAGCAATTTATGCAAGTCCCGTTCCTAGCAAAAGGGAAGAAGCTTGGAGGGTTTTGACAGATTTTTCTAGAAATTATTCAGGTCCTTTATTAGCTATTGGGGATTTTAATGAGATCCTTATTTCATCTGAGGTTAAAGGTGGGAACTTTGTCTCTCGAAGGGCAGAGTGGTTTGGAGCTCTCCTAGATGAGTGTGGTTTGATTGATTTGGGAGCCCATGGATCTTTGTACACTTGGTTCAGACATATGCAGGGTAATCGGGGTTGGTCAATTTTTCTTTATTAGGAAAGCTAGTTTGGCAAATTTTGATGAATTAAGAGAAACTGTGGGTCAAGATTATGCTTCAAAAATACCTCCAGAATAGAAACCTATTTGCAGTTAAAGCAATGGGTTCTTCATCGTATATATGGAAGTCTATTGTGCACACAGCTTCCGTATTAAAGGAAGGGTTTGTTTGGGAAGTGGGAGCTCTTTCTAAGAATTTCTGGTTTAACTCTTGGTTGCACTCTGGGCCAGTAGGAGCGAGGGTTGAATTTCTTGATATTTGTGAGGCTGCTTTGACCATTGAAGATGTTTACCGTGATGGAGTTTGGCATTTGGAGAGGATTTACTCTTTTATTCCTATGGACTTAAGGGAAGACATTCTTAGTTTAGTACATATTTCGGCTTCTGGTCATGATTTGGGTTGGAGTTAGGAGCACACTCTTTACTCTGCTAAACAAGGATATTTATGGTTAATTCAGAATAAGTTGAATTGGGATAGGAATATCAATTGGCTTTGGCTTTGGAAGGCGCGGGTCCCTGAAAAGTTGAGGCTCCTAGTGTGGCTTTGCCTTCATGATGCTGTACCAACTCAATATCTACGTTTTTGGCGATATCTCTCCTCCTCATCCTTATGTACACGTTGCAATCAACTTCCGGAGACAATTCTTCATTGTTTTCGGGATTGTGAAGTGGTGCGATCAGTTTGGGTTTCTCTAGGTTTTTCTTATGTGTGTTTCTTTGGCTCTCATGAGATGCATGATTGGTTCAAGTATGGCCTCCTCAATGAAGGTTGTTCCAAATTTGCAGCTATAATATGGTCAATTTGGCAAGACAGAAATATGGGTAATTTTCAGGGAATTTTTGGATCTGCTGGGTCAATTGCATACAAGGCTCGCAGGTGCATGGTGGATTTTGAATATACAACTCAGAATCGAGTGTGTTGCATCCAGGGATTAAAATCTCTGTCTTGGTCTCTGCCAGAACCTGGTGCTTGGAAGTTAAATTGTGATGGGAGTGTGAACTTGGGAGATGATTGTGCTGGTTTTGGATGGGTAATTCGCGATAGCTCCAGTCAATGGGTAATGGGATGCTCAGGAAATTCCTTTGGATCTAGTGTCATCAAGATGGAGTTGTGGAGTATATGGAAAGGTTTGGCTTGGGCTTGGGAGGCGGGTCTTAAGCTTGTTGTCTGTGAGACAGATTGCGCATCAGCTTTTGAGCTAGTGACTAGTTGGCAAGTTCCACTCTGGCATCTTGAAAAAGAAGTGATACAACTGATCTTTGACTTGAAGTTAAGAAGGGATTGGGATATTCGTTTTGAGCTTATCCCGAGAGAAGCTAATGTCGTGGCAGATCGGTTGACAAAGATGGGATCTGGAGGTAGCGGAGCTGATGAGGTTCACCTTTGGCACCAGTCGCCAGAGGTAGTTTGTCCTCTCTTGCTGTTAAGAACCTGATTTCTTTTCTTTTTCTTTTCTGCTCTTTTATTTTTTCTCTTGGTTGTTCACCCAAAAAAAATGTTAGATTTTATCATTAGGGTTGAGGTATAAATGTCTGCATATTTCTGTTTTTGGTTTTAGCTATATTTCCTTGACTTTAGTATGAGATTATTTTAGTAATAACTTAGCCTTGGGTTGCCTGGTTTGTCATCCATTATTATTACTTTCTTTCTCTTATTCTTACAATAGAAAATGGAAAAAATGAATGATCAATAGGTAAATGCAACTAAATGAACATATTGAATGCATTTTTCGTTCAGTTGCAAGGATCCAAAATGTGTAGTTTCTTGATGATTTTGTTAAGATAAGCCTCAGATAAAAACAATAGCTTAGTCATAACAAAACTAATGACTACTAGGATTTAATTAATATTGTATTATGAAACATAAGAAAAATGGAAAACAATTTTTTTTATTTTTAATTTGTATATTACATTAACATTCATATTTTATGACTACTAGGATTTAATCTTTGTATATTACATTAACATACATATTTTATGATGAAACAAATAACAAATTTTGCCTCTCATCTAATCTAAATAAGAACAATATTATATGATGAACAAATATTATTATTTTAGATTATTATTTAGTCAATAATAATTTACACTCATTTATAAAAATTTATATACAAATAATTATCTAAGGAACAAAAGATAATATTTGGTTTTATTCCCATTAAATTTCAAATCAAAAGTAATAATGACTTATTCAATTTAGCATTTATAACAATAAATGAGATCACCTTTATATAAATTATTTAATTTGAAATAATATAATTTGTGATTATAATTAATATATGTATTACCCACAAACAAATTAGGAAATTAAAATAATTTCCTAACAATCTCTGACTTGGGCTATACATATATTCTTTCCTGACATAATCACATCTTATAAACTTTATGTGCGCATCTGAATGCTATTTTTCTCATTACTTTAACAATCTGGTCCGTCTCATACATTAGATATGGAACTACCGCAGCTTTTATCACATTAATGTCGTGACTAAACCACGACAATCACCATCCTAATATACTTAACGACATAGATCAAATTTGGATGAGTAATATAGAAATTACATGCCAAGTGATCTCATGCATGTCTATTTCCAGTTGGTCCAACTTTAAAACTTTATTGAGATCAAACGCAAAATAAATTTTGCAAAATGAACATTTCACATAACATGAAATAAACCATCAACTTAATTCTGCAGAAAAATAATTCAATATCTGTCATCGGATATATAGCATAAAATAAACTCCCACTAAATCAAGGCATCACAAATATTGACACCCATCCGAGCAGTGTGCTCATGAAAGACTTTAAGGATCAATTCCTTGGTTAGTGAGTCTGCTAGCATATACTCTATTCCTATATGTCCTATGGAAATCTCTTTTCCTTAAACTTTTTCCTTGACAACTAAGAACTTGATGTCTGTATACTTCGATTTTGTCAAGCTCTTATAGTTGTTGGAGTATATTACTGCTGACTTATTGTCACAAAATATCTTTAATGACCTTTCAATGTCATCTACTATACGAAGTTTAGTGACAAAGTTTCGCAATCATATGCCATGAAATCGGAATTAGAATACCCAATGATCTCCAAATTTTCTAATCTCCGATAAATAAGCATGTAATCATTTGTTCTCTTTAGACAACGCATTATCCAATGATCCATGCCCGGATTGCTCAAGTATCTATCCAACACTTCCACTATAAATGATATATCGGGACGTGTGCAGACTTGAGCATACATTAAACTCCCTAGTGCTGATGCATAAGGTTTATCATGCATTGCTGTCCTCTAAAGATCATCTTTAGGATATTGCTTGAGACTGAACTTGTCTCTTTTTGGTTATAGGTATGTCCATTGGTCTACATCTTTCCATGCCATATCTACTTAAAATCTTTTTGATATAGTTTTTTTATGATAATCCAAGAATATCTTGAGAGCGATCTCTTAGTATCTCGATTCCTAATACAAAAGAGGCACCACCAATATCTTTTATTTCGAATTTCTTCGATAGAAATTTCTTAGTTTCATGCAATAAGCCTATATCGCTACTGGCAAGTAGAATGTCATCAATATATAAGACAAAACAAAAAAAAACATTTACCCCCACTGAACTTGCAGTATACACGTTTCTCTATAATATTTACCTCAAAACCATATGAGGTAATAACTTGATGAAACTTGTGATACCATTAACGGGAAGCTTGTTTGAAATTATTGATGGATTTTCTCTTTTTTTTTTTTTTTCTGTTGGATCTCATTAATGGTACTTCTTGAGGTTGTTGAGCTTGCTGCATAGATTGGAGTTGAGGAGGATTCTCATTATTTTTCTGTGCTGTAGCAGTATCTTAAGCAACAACGATATTCTCATTGTTCTCTTGTATTATAACTGGATCTACAGTAGGATTCATATTGTGCTCTTGTATTATAACTGTATCTTGAACAATAATAGGCACAAGGACCTGATCATTGTGTCAGTTACAAAATCCTCATCAAAAGCAACATTCCTAATATTTCCTTCCCCCCCCCCAAACTCAACATCCTCAAGAAATCTCACATTTTGCGTTTTAAAAATAGACCTTGATGCAGGATTGTAAAACTTGTACCCCTGTGAACGCTCAGCATAACCAACATAGTAGCAACTAATTGTCCTTGAGTCCAATTTTTTTTTCATGCGGCCTATAAGGTCGCGCCTCAGCTGAATATCCCCAAATATGCAAATACTTTATACTGTGCCTTTTTCCAGTCCAAATTTTATATGAGATTTTGTTAACTGCTTTGCTTGGCAGCCTATTAAGGATGTTCACTGCGGTCTTTAAGGCTTCTCCACAGAGTGATTCAGGCAAGGAAGAATGACTAATCATACTTCTCACCATGTCCTTAAGAGTTCGGTTCCTTCACTCTGCAACACCATTCATGTTAGATTTTCCTGGCATGGTATATTGCGGAACAATACCACACTCCTCTAGGAAAAGAGCAAAAGGCCTAGGACGTTGCCCACCTGAACCGTCATATCTTCCATAGTATTCACCACCATGATCAGATTTGACAGCTTTAATTTTCTTTCCAAGTTGAAGTTCAACTTCAACTTTGAAAGACTTGAAAACATCCAAAACTTGGGACTTTTCATGAATTAAATATAGATACCCGTAACGAGAGTAATCATCTATGAACGTAATAAAGTACCGTTATCCATTCCAAGAGACAGTAGGAAATAGGCCACATATATCGGTATGTATCAGTTCTAAGACATCTTTAGCTCTCTCGGCACCTAATTTCCTTTCGTTTGTCTTTTTCCCCTTTATGCACTCAATGTAGACTTCAAAGCCCGCCAAATTTAGGGGTCCAAGAATTCCATCCGACACGAGCCTCTGAATTCTCTATTTAGAGATGTGACCTAGGCGTTTGTGCCATAATGATGCCAAATTCTCATTTAATTTTCGTTTTGTATCTGTTTGCAGTATTTCATTATTATAGGAATTTAGGTCAAGCCTATATAGATTATCCACCAAATGACTAAAGCAAATATTATTTGAATTATAAAAGAGACTGACTTTATTGTCTCTGAACGAACAAAAATAACCTGATTTGTCCAAACGAGAAACAGAAATCAAATTTCGTCTAAATGACGGTACATAAAATGTCTCTAATAAATCTAAGTAAAATCCACTCGTGGAACATAATCTAAAGGTTCCTATAGCTTTGACTGCAACTATATTGCCGTCTGCCACATAGATGTATCTTTCAGCATCACTTGGCGGTCGGGTCCATAGGCAACCCTGCATAGTAACACTTACATGAGTAGTAGCAGCAGAATCTACCCACCAAGTATCAACAAGGGCATAACTTAAACTAGCCTCAGAACAAATGAAAGTAAGAATTATACCCTTCTTTACACGTCAGGTGGCATATTTGGTACAATCCTTCTTCATGTGTCCCACCTTCTTACAAAAGAAACAAGTTGAAACTTGATCCTGTTTCTTAGCCTTTTTCTGCTGAGAAGGCACATCCGCAGTAGTATCACGCTTTGTTTTATACTGAGAAGATAAAGCCATGTGAGCACTTTCAGTCTTATCTTGCTATAGCCTCTCTTCTTCTTGCACACAGTGAGATATAAGCTCATTTAAGGACCAAGTGTCCTTCAGAGTGTTATAACTCACTTTGAATTGCCCAAAGTGTGCAGGAAGGAAAATCAAAATGAAATGCACGTGTAAATCTTTAGACAACTCTAACTTTAGTGCTTTCAATTTTGAAGCAAGATGAGACATTTCCATAATGTACTCCCTTATGTTCCCTTTACCTTTATACTTCATGAAAACAAGTTTGCTCAAAAGACTACTTGCCTCCGCCTTTTCATTCTTAATAAAAAAAATTTCAACATCCTTTAGGAACTGTTTGGCATCTTTATCCTTAGTAATTGAGCCCTGAAACGCCTCAGAAATTGAGCGTTTCATGATCATAATGCTCATTCGATTGGATTTCTCCCACTTCTCTATTTTAACCTCATTAAGGTTTTTCGGAGTGGAAGTGGGTTTCTCATCTCAAAGAGCTATATCTAGATCCATACAACCGAGGACAATCTCCACGGTATCCTTCCAAACTTTAAAGTTTGAACCATTCAGCATAGGAATATTGCTAATTTGTGCATAAACATTGGTAGCTAAAGCCATAGTTTCTGGATTAGAACAAAAGAACATGCAGTAAACATAAGTTAAATAATGAGAAAAATTCATATTGAGATATCTAGAACAACATTAATTTTCAATCTTTGAATAGAAAAATTAACTGTAAGTGATACTCTCATTGCAGTAATCAAATATTGTCAAAATTCCTGTCACACATTAAGCCTTTCTTTGGACCGACTTAATGCGCATATGGAAACTTAAACTTCGTAACCTATTTATTACTGCATATATTTTCTATTAATTGGCCAAACAATAACCTTCCTTTGGGCCGATTATTGACCACATAATTAATAGAAAATAAACAAAAATGTGCAATGCTTATTATTTGGCCAAACAATAAACTTCCTTTGGGCCGATTATTGTCCGCATAAATAATAAGCATTAATTTATTCTTAATTTGTTACCCAAACATGTATTTACTATCAATATGTGTATGTAATTCGACTAAATATAGACCTTCTTTTGGGCCGACCAATATTCGCATAAATTACATAACACCATATTCTTAATATTTTAAATAAATCAATTTTCACAAAAAAGGCTAATTTGGCAGCATATATAATAGTCAATCAATTTATTCCAAAACCAAATTTTTATAAAATTAATGGGTACAATAATCCTTATATCCTAAGAGAATAATTATTTAATTTTATACCAAATTAATGATAAACACAATTAAATTTAAAACAATCATAATAATACTCTACTAATATTTTAGAATAAATCAATTATTATTATATCAAAAAAATTGGATACGATGACATATATATTTTAAAACCAAATTAAATGCCAAGAGTTCATATTCGGTTGTAATGATATATATTTTAAATAATTGCAATTCAGGGCGTTCGCATTAAAAAAAGTTAATCTTTGTGCTCGTGGATCAGTACCAATTATATATGACGTGCACATACATATATATCTATCCATACAAAATAATATAAAACTGATATTTTTTATGACTAAATCATGGATGGTTCTGATATTATTTGTTGGAATAAATTAATTTTAATAATCTAAATTATCCATATTGAATCATCAAAAAATATATCATAATGGGGAAGCGTACCTTTATTCGTAAAAATTAGAAATTGATGGAAAGATTCAGTCTTGTAGTTCTTTCGATTTTCCTCAACCAAAGTCTTCTGTATTCTTAGGCGATTGAATTGTAACTCTTTTGATGAGAAAAGAACAACAAAAGACGGCTTTAGTATATTGGGGACCGAAACTCTGAAGGCCTATTTATATTTGAGTATGACACTCATTAAACCCTAAAACCCAAATAAAATAGTATCTAAAGTCCAAATCCAAAAAATAATTATTTAAAGAGCAAAAAATAATATCTGGTTTTATTCTCATTAAATTCCAAATCAAAAGTAATAATAACTTATTCAATTTAGTATTTATAACAATAAATGAGATCACCTTTATATAAGTCATTTAATTTAAAATAACATAATTTGTGATTATAATTAATATATATATTGTCTACAAACAAATTAAAAAATTAAAATAATTTTCTAAAACTTAATTCTTTTATTTATTTATTTCTCGAAGAGCAAGAACATGGAGACTGGTGGTTCTTCATCTCACCCTGGTGAACCTCAAAACTCAAGCCCTCGTAAAAGCCCCACTTTCGTTATTGTTTCTTATGGGTAATATATTTTTGTTATGACACTATAATCTATATTTATGAAAATATGACATTTTATTTGTAGATTCTTATAATTCTCTTCTTTTGTGCTTTATTTTGAGTTTGATTTTTCATAAATATTTAAGAAAGTTTTCAATTTCATATTAATTTCAATGGTTAACTCACTCCATTGTTCATCAGTTTTAAATAAAATGGGCTTTATTTTGAGTTTGATTTTTCACAAATTTTTAAGAAAGTTTTCAATTTCATATTGATTTCAATGGTTAACTCACTCCATTGGTCATCAATTTTAAATAAAATAATATTACAATATTGCGTATATATATAAATTTGTGTTTATTATTATTTTAGAAGAGTGTTAAAGACCAATAAATTTTATAATTTATAGTCATTAGTCATTATTAATATTTTTAATGGTATAAAATTATATCTAATAATATAAGAAGATTTTTTGTTGTGATAAGTTCAAAAAGACGTAGATGTCCATTCAATATATGGGCGGCTGATTTTCCCTATGAGAAATGAAGCTCCCAAACCAAAATGATATTAAATGAAGTTTTGAATGCTTGAACTTTTGTATCTATAAATAGGAGGCTAAAGTCTCAGGAGAATTACAACAACAAACAATAAACAACTCTCTCTCTCTCTTTTATGTTGCAATACTTCTCTCTCTCTCTTTATATTTTTATTCTTGTTACCTCTTCCTTATTTATTTAGTTATTTTATAACACGTATCAGCACGAAGCTCTAACGATATTTTAGGAAGACTTCAGGTAACAAATTTTTATTATGTCGAAACTCTTTCATCTTGAATTTAATGCTTTTGATATATCTGAAAATAATTATTTATCATGGATACTATATGCTAAAATCCGTCTTGATTCAATGGATCTTGAAGATACCATTAAGCCTGAAAATAATACATCCCAGAAGGTTAAAGCCAAAACCATGATTTTCTTTTGTTGTCATCTTGACGTATGATTGAAAAAATGAATATCCCACATTAAAAGATCCTACAGATCTGTGGAAAGACCTTGAAGAAAGGTACAATCATCAAAAGACGGTGATACCTCCTCAAGCCCGATATGTTAGAGAAAACTTTCTCAACCTTCCATGCCTCGAATATGCTCCTGCAGCAGCAGTATCGAGAAAAATGATTTAAAAATATTTTGAGCTAATTTCTTGCCTTCTTGTTGTTGAGCGCAACAATGAGTTACTCTTAAAAAATATTATGAAGCGCGTCCAGTTGACGCCACCCCATTTCCTGAAGCAAATGTGGCAAATTATAACCCCAGATGAGGTAAATGGCAAGGTTTTAATAACAAGAAAAATTATGGAAGGAAAATGAATTATGTTCACAAGAAAGGATCTCACCAGAAGTGGGATAAAGAAAGAAACAATGGGTAAAGTAAATCAATTGAGGATAAATGCTTCCGTTGTGGTGGAAAGGGCCATTGGTCACGTACCTGTCGTACCCCAAGGCACCTAGTTGATCTTTATCAAGCATCCTTGAAAAAGGATGACAAAGAAAATGAAATAAATTTTGTTTCAAATTATGAAAATTCCACCACTCATTATGATGTATCTAATTTTTTTGAGGATCCTGAAGAAAATATTGGCTATTTGATCAATGATGAAATAGTTTAATATGTGTGTTTGTTAAGTATTCATGTGAATAATTTTACTGTGCATGTACTTTTACTCATTTTATTATTATTATTATTATTATTTGTTTTTGAAGAAAAATGACAAGGACATATTCTGAAGATATTTGCCTTGCGGATAGTGCAAGTTTGCACACTATTCTTAAAAGTAATATATACCCATCTTGTGCCAAAAGAAGAATGTGTTAATACTATTATTGGCTCGGGTAATGTGATAGAAGGCTCCGAAAGAGCTATAATTTTGTTTCCTGGAGGAACAAAATTAATAATAAATAATGCACTATTGTCTACCAAGTCTCGAAGAAACTTATTGAGATTTAAAGATATTCGCCGAAATGGATATCATATTGAGACTATGAATAAGGGAAATCATGAGTACTTATGTATCACAACTCATGATTCAAATAAGAAAGTTATATTAGAAAAATTACCCTCGCTTTCATCTGGGTTATATTATACCAAAATTAGTGCAATTGAATCACATGCCATTGTAAACCAGAAGTTTACTAGTCCAAATGATTTCATAACTTGGCACGACCGATTGGGTCATCCGGGAACAACCGTGATGAGGAGAATTATTGAAAACTCACATGGACATTCACTAAAGAACCAGAAGATTCTTAAAACTAATGAATTTTGTTGTGCTGCATGTTATCA
Organism: Arachis ipaensis; assembly: GCF_000816755.2. Classification (NCBI taxonomy): domain Eukaryota; kingdom Viridiplantae; phylum Streptophyta; class Magnoliopsida; order Fabales; family Fabaceae; genus Arachis; species Arachis ipaensis. The sequence continues at coordinate 1,321,766 of NC_029791.2, read as the reverse complement.
GGGAAAGTTAATTTTAAGACCATCACCAGTAAAGGTTGGATTTGAGTCCCCTAAATTCCTAGAAAGGATTCAAGATGATATATGTGGACCTATTCATCCATCATGTGAATCTTTTAGATATTTTATGGTCCTGATAGACGCATCTTCGAGATGGTCACATATGTGCTTATTGTCTTCTTGCAACCTGGCGTTTGCGAGATTACTGGCTCAAATTATTCGATTAAAAGCACAATTTCCAGAAAATTCAATCAAAACAATTCGTCTTAATAATGCTGGTGAATTTACTTCCCAAGCTTTTGATGCTTATTGTATGGCTAATGGAATAAGTGTTGAACATCCAGTAGCTTATGTTCACACACAAAATGGGTTAGCAGAATCACTTATTAAACGCCTCCAATTAATTGTTAGACCCTTACTTATGAGAACAAATCTTCCAACCTCAGTTTGGGGCATGCTATTTTACATGCCGCAGCACCTATTCGTTTGAGGCCAACGAGTTATCATCAGTTCTCTCCTATACAATTAGCTTTTGGCCAGCAGCTAAATGTTTCCCATCTAAGAATATTTGGGTGTGCGATATATGTTCCTATTACACCACCTAATCGTACCAAAATGGAACTCCAAAGAAAATTGGGGATATATGTTGGATATGATTCTCCCTCTATAGTGAGGTATCTTGAGATACAAATCGAAGATGTATTTAAAGCCCGGTTTGCAGATTGTCATTTTGATGAATCAAAATTTTCAACATTAGGGGGGAGAAAATAAGCTTCCTGAAAAGGAACTTAATTGGAATGCATCATCCTTGATTCATTTAGATCCTCGATTAGGGCAATGTGAACTAGAAGTTCAAAAGATTATACATTTGCAAAGAATAACAAATGAATTGCCTGATGCATTTTCCGATACAAAGAGGATAAATAAATCTTATATACTAGTGGAAAATGCCCCAATTCGAATTAATGTCCCAGTATGACAAGTAGCCACTGAAGCAAATTCATGCCAGAAGCGTGGCAGGCCTGTCGGTTCCAAAGACAAAAATCCTTGAAAGAGAAAAGAGATAAATACTATTCCTGTTGAAAAAGACATAGTAAAGACACCTGCAGTTGTCCAAAATTCTGATATAGTTTTAACGCCAGAAAACGTTCAGGTACCTGAGAATTGTGAAAATGACGAGATCTCGATAAATGATGTCTTTACAGAAAAGAAATGGAACCGAAATAAGACAATTGTCAATGAAATATTTGTATATAATGTGTCATTAAATATCATGCATGAAAGTAAGGATCTTGAGCCAAGATCAATCAAAGAATGTCGACAAAGAAATGATTGGCCAAAATGGGAAGAAGCCATGAAGGTTGAATTAGACTGACTTGCAAAACATGAAGTCTTTGGACCTGTAGTCCGTACACCTGAAGATATAAAACCTGTTGGATACCGATGGGTATTTGTGAGAAAACGAAATGAGAAAAATGAAGTTGTGCGCTACAAAACCTGACTTGTGGCACAAGGTTTTTCACAAAGGTCCGGTATAGATTATGAAGAAACGTATTTCCCTGTAGTGGATGCGATAACATTGTGTTATTTGGTCAGTTTATCTGCATATCATAAACTGCATATGCATTTAATGGATGTGGTAATAGCCTATTTATACGGTTCATTAGATCAGGATATCTATATGAAAGTCCTTGAAGGACTAAAGATATCTAAACCATCCAATGAATATTCGCAAGGGTTATACTCACTCAAATTGCAAAGATTTTTATATGGTCTGAAACAATCTGGACGAATATGGTATAATCGTCTTACTGAGTATCTGGCCAAAAATGGATTCAAGAATGATGATATTTGTCCATGTGTTTTCATAAAGAAATCTACATCTGGATTCATTATAATTGTTGTGTACGTTGATGATTTAAATATCATTGGGACTCCTGAAGAGATTCCAACAATTATAAAAACTCTAAAAGAAGAGTTTAAGATGAAAGATCTTGGAAAGACTAAATTTTGTCTCAGCCTGCAGATCGAGCATACAAAAAATGGGATCTTTATACATCAAACAACATACACAGAAAAGATTTTGAAAAGATTTTATATGAATAAGTCACATCCATTGAGTACCCAATGATCGTAAGATCTTTGGATGTGTAAAAGGATCAATTCCGCCCTAAAGAAGAGAATGAAGATATCATTGGTCCTGAAGTACCATATCTTAGTGCCATTGGAATACTAATGTATGTTGCTAATAATACACGACCCGGTATATCATTTGCTGTAAACTTACTAGCAAAGTATAGTTCCTCTCCAACCAGAAGACATTGGAGCGGAATCAAGCAAATCTTTCGATATCTTCATGGAACAATTGATATGGGATTGTTTTATCCCTATGGATCCAAGTCACAATTAGTTGGCTATGCAGATGCTGGCTACTTGTCTGATCCACATAAAGGAAGATCTCAAACAGGATACCTGTTTACATATGGTGGAACAGCTATATCATTGAGGTCCACGAAACAGACGATTGCTGCAACATCCTCTAATCATGCCGAAATACTAGCGATACATGAAGCTAGTCGCGAGTGTTTTTGGCTCAGGAGTTTGATCCAATATATTCTGTCATCATGTGGACTGATTGATCATAAGATAGCTCCAACTGTCCTGTTTGAAGATAATACAGCATGCATTGCTCAACTTAAAGGTGGATACATCAAAGGTGATAGAACAAAGCATATTTCTCCCAAATTCTTCTTCACTCATGATCTTCAAAATCAAGGGACAATTGATATCCAACAGATTCGCTCAAGTGACAATCTGGCAGATTTATTCACAAAGTCACTCCCAAAATCCTCCTTTGAAACATTGGTACATGAGATTGGGATGCGTCGATTTTGAGACATTAAATAATGTCGATAAGAGGGGGAGACTGTACTCTTTTTTCCTTGGTCAGGTTTTTTCCCATTGGGTTTTTCTTGACAAGTTTTTTAATGAGGCAGTCCCTATCACAAAGGATATTGTACTCTTTTTCCTTCACTAAGATTTTTTCCCACTGGATTTTTCTTTAGTAAGGTTTTAATGAGGCATAATCTTGAATGGTCATTCAAGGGGGAGTGTTGTGATAAGTTCAAAAGGACGTGGATGCCCATTCAATATATGGGCAGCTGATTTTCCCTATGAGAAATGAAGCTCCCAAGCCAAAATGATATTAAATGAAGTTTTGAATGTTTGAACTTTTGTATCTATAAATAGGAGGCTAAAGCCCGAAGAGAATTACAACAACAAGCAATAAACAACTCTCTTTCTCTCTCTTTTGCATTGCAATACTTCTCTCTATTTATATTTTTATTCTTGTTACCTCTTCCTTATTTATTTAGTTATTTTATAACATTTTTGTCCTTTCTTTCTTTTATGGAGTTTGTTGTCTTGACTTTGACTACCTTCTTCAGCTCCATTAAATTTTAATCCTCCATCTATTTTAATTTTATTAAATATTTCTACTATGTAAACGTCATCCAACTATAAGGTATGAGAATTTCTTAGGGAAAAGAAATGTAAAAGTAAATGGTTAAAGTATTTTTAATAATCTAACTATTTTTTTTCTAGATTGTTTTTTATTTTTGGTTTCTTTTAGACTTAAGTGTGCATAGGATCATGAGACAAATTATTCCAAAATCCAAAGTATGCAAAGATTTGTGATGACACCAAATTTTTTGAAAGAATTCAATCTGGCATGAATCTCATTGTTAGTCTTTACTATGCTAGCAAATTGTTAGTTGTTGTTCCATCAACTTTTTCTTTTTCCTTGAAAAATGTTGTGTTTTTTTTTTCTTTCGTACCTTATATTATTTTAGTGGATAGCATAGTGCACTAATTAATAACGATGAATCAACAATTTACATAATAGTTTGCAGCAAGATTTTAACAAACATCAGTTTAATCGATTGAACCAAATTGACACATAAATTTATAACCATTACAAGAAGACAAATATATATATATATATAAAGTATAGTTAAGCTTATGACTTGTCATTGTTTTCGTAATAGTAGTAATTCTTGCACTACCATCACCTTCCATAGTGGAGTTAATTTCTCCCAATGAGATGACTCATCCCTACTCCCTAGGAAAGAAGAAAACATTTATCCACTAAATGTAGTCTGTAACCAGAAAGAAATTGATCATGATTTGCACATTACTTTTTTTTTGTTATCATCAATATTTCATATATATATATATAAAAAGTTTATTTTGATGTGTTAATAATTATATATTTTTTAATTAT